>NC_080700.1:11723653-12026683 GCF_030445035.2 Dasypus novemcinctus | reverse complement strand
TACAAAGTTAACAGAATTTTTAAACCTCTGTTAATTAAAGTTGTATGAGTAAAAGGTTCTAGTGAATACTTAAGAGTGTGTAAATTTACCAATATTTCAGCATAATATTAAACAGAAGTACAATGTGATTAATTATGGTTTTAATTATTATAAAAAGTTATGTGTCACAGAAACAATCTCTTATCATAAATTAAAATAATAACACTGTAGTATGCAGCAGTCCCAAATATTGCTAGTTTGTTGCAAGAAGTTAATGTCCAGCTGTGTCGCTATCATTTTGTTTTAAAACATGCTAAGACTTTCTTTAGTTTATTCTTAGGTCAAGCTAGCCTGCATTCTCCTATCTATGGAAAACCCAACAATGGACTTTTGCAGTGCTTCCACAAGGCTGTGTGCATAGCCCAACCATCTGTCCTGGCATGGTGATAATAATCTAGCTGCATAGAAAAAAATTGGTGGCTGAAACTACTGATGATGTTATGTTAGGCAGTAATCCTCTTTTTGGAATGAAAAGAAACGGCAGAGACAATAGTATGTTATCTTAAGAGCCTGAACTAGGCAAACAATTGGGACAGGCTGCAAAGTCTCTGCTGCTCTATCAAATTCCTAAATGTAGTTTGGCTGGGTGGGATAAAACTATGCCCTCTGTTGTCACTGATGGAATGCAATGTTTTCTCATGTTAGTAGAGTTTGTAATATTGTTGGAGTACTGAAAATCTTTCTTCCCTCATTTAGCTCAAATATTAAAACTATTTTTGTATTAATTGGGAAAAGCCTCTCATTGAAATAGGAAAACCTCCAGCAAGCTGCTTTAAATAATAATAAAAGGAAGGTAAATTGTGGACATTAACTTAGCCCATGAATTGGATGTAGCAAGCACCAATATTGACTTTGAGTGGAGTTTGTGGCAAAGGCAAAATTCTAAACAAGTATGCCTTGGGTTTTAATCACAATTCTGGAAGGAGACCAAAAGTACAATATAAAAAAACAATTGTGTACAGCATAGAAGGTCCTGCTAAAAGTGAAAGACTTAACCCAATAGTGTTTGGTCACTCTAAAGACTGCCATCCCTATCCAGGGGTAGATTGCAAATACTAAAAGCAAAACAAAAATGACGGGCTGTTGTAAATCACCCTCAGATCTATGAAAAACATCTGGGATACCTGCTAGTAGTAACAAGTGACTGTCGTATCCCTGCCCACTCCTCTAACATCCCTTTTAGAACTGTTGATGCAGATGTCTTTGTGAAGATCCAGGGCCCAACCACTGAAATCTGAGGAGAGGAAGAGTGGCTCCACCAGAAAGAAAACATTGTGAGTACCAGACCTTGTGGTGCCTAGCCCAGCAGTTCCAGCTGCCTGTTACTTGCCAACAGCTCATGAATTTCACTCATGAGTTTCCATCGTGCCCACTTCATGACTGTAACATCAGATCCCTCCTGCTCTTGAGAGGAATAAGCCCTCAGATGCACGATTCAAGCCCCCTGGGGAGTAATACAACAAAAAACCACCCGAGTTGTATTCATTACTTTGCAAAAACAAAAAGGGGGAGAAATGTGGAAATATGGCTGGAGGTTAAAATACTTCACTGAGACCTGTGGCAATTGCTGCCACGTATCACATTAACTTTACAAATTCTGGAACAGTGAACTTGCAGCTTGTGTCTGCCTATGGGCTTTGGGCCTGTGTGCTCTTTCCTTATGCTATTGTGGCAGGAACTGTTAACACTACAAAGGAAAATGGATACTGGCTTCTTGGGCTAATGACACTCATAGTCATAATCTACAAAAGAATTTGTGAAAAGTATTTCTTGGAATTGCCCCTCCATATGAATGGCTGGGAAATATAAATAATACAGGACAGTATTTAACCCTTAATCAAACATATCATCTTAAAGCCTGTGTTGGAGATCCATATTTTTTCATAACTGGTAAGATAGCTATTAAGAAAGACTCACTGTTTTATGAAAATGGTGCCTTGTATACATATCAGGACAGGAAGTGTGTTGCAGGATGGAGAAATAATAGCAATGTCCAGAAGAAGAAAAGGCACCTGGATACCTGTGAGAATGATGTGAATTTGGCCATCATCTCCTGAAAGTCAGTTATTGCTAAATATGGCATAATAATTCTTGAAACAGACTAGATGCTTTATTGGACTTCTATATTATAAGCATTTGGGGACTGATTGGGATCATTACAGCTGCTGCTTCTGCTATGGTAGCTTTACATGAAAGTACAAACACAACATATGCACATGATATAAAAATGCTAGTGATTTGTGGCATAGCCAGGAACACATTCATGAACAGTTAAATAATTGGGTCAATGCTTTAGAATTGGCTGTTTTGCATAGTGGAAATCAATTGTATAGTTTAAACTTGTTAAGAGAGAACATAACAGCAATGGGTCTATAAAAAAGCAGAGACCTTCAATAATAGCTTAGAGTATCTAGCCCTAATAAATATATAAAGAACATTACACAAAAATACTGCAGTATATACATTCTTTTAGAGCACATGTGGATCATTCTCCAGGTTAGACCATATACTAGTTCACAGAATAAATTTCAACAAATTCAGAAAGATTAAATTATACAAAGTAACTTCGCTGAACACAATGGAATGAAGTTGGAAATCAGTAAGAGCTAGAAAACCAAAATAGGAGCAAAGTTATGAAAATGAAACAATGCACTCTTAGGTAATTAGTAGGTCAAAGAGGAAATTGCAAGAAATCAGTAACTACTTCGAAACAAATGAAAATGAGAACACAACCTGTCAAAATCTCTGGATTATAGCAAAAGAAGTGCTGAAAGGGAAAGTAATAGCCATGAATGCTTACATTAAAAAGCAAGAAAGAGGTAAAATCAAAGAACTACACACTGAGAGGAACTAGGAAAAGAACAAAAATTGACTCCATATCAAGAAGAGACAGAAAGAGAGAGAGAGAGAGAGAGAGAAAGGGAAAAAAAAAAGATTACAGCAGATAAATGTAAATTGAGAATAAAAAAAGAACACTAGAAAAATTAAGAAAGCTAGAAGCTGGTTATTTGGGATTAATAAAATTGACACCCTCTTAGCAAGACTAACAAAGCAAAAAAGAAAGAAGGTACAAATAAATAAATTTTAAAAAGGAGGGAGGTTATCTCCACTGATCCCACAGAAATAAAGGGTGTCATAAAATGTTACTTTGAAAAAATGTACACCCAAAAGATGAACAATTTAAATGAAAGAGACAAATTTCCAGAAACACACAAGGAACCTACATTGACAAAAGAAGAAATTAACTGACCAATCACAAGGAATAAGATTGAACAATTCATCAAAAAATCCCAACTAAGAAGAGTTCAGAACAAGATGGCTTCACAAGTGAATTCTATCAGTCATTCTGGAAAAAAAAAAAATTACTTACTCCAATCCTGTTTTAACTCTTTCAAATTAGAAATAATGGGGACATTACTTCTTTCTATGATTCCCATCTCAACGTAATAGCAAAACCACATAAAGATGCCACAAGAAAGGAAAACAACAGACCAATTCCCTCTAATGAACCTGGATGCTAAAATCCTAAACAAAATCCCTGCTACTCATATTCAAAAACACATCAAATGAATCATACACTATCATCAAGTTAGTTTCATCACTGCTATGCAAGGTTAGTTCAAAATCAGAAAATCAATACAATGCATCACATTAACAGATCAAAAGAAACAATTCACACCATCATCTCCATCAATGCAGAAAAGCATTTCAAAAGATACAGAATCCTTTCTTGTTAAAAAAAAACACTTCAAAAAATAAAAATAGAAGGAAACTTCCTCAAAATGAAGTGTATATATGAAAAACCCACATCTAGCATCATATTAAATGATACAATTCTAAAGGTCTTCACTTTAAGATCTGGAATAAGATAGTGATGCCCACTTGTTACTGCTGTGATTTAACATTGTATTAGAAGATCTGGCTTGACCACTTAGGCAAGAAAAAGATATAAAGACACCTAAGTTGGAAAGGAGGAAATAAAAATGTCTCTGTTTGCAATGCCGTGATCTATAAATAGAGTCCTGAGAAACCTACAACAAAGCATCTAGAGCTGATAAATGAGTTCAGTAAAATGAGGGGATATAAGACAAACATGCAAAAATCAGTAATATTTCTTCATACCAATAATGAGCAATATGAGCATGAATTCAAGAAAAAATCCATTTACATAAGCAACTAAAAGAAACAAATATCTAGTAATAAACTTAACTAAAGATATAAAATATTTGTACACAGAAAACTTCACAACATTGTTAAAGGAAATTGAAGAAGACCTAAACAAATGGAAGAATCTTCCTTTTCCATGGATTGGAAGATTAAACAACATTAAGCCGTCCATCCTTCCCAAACTGATTTACATATTTAGCACTAATAAAAAATACAACAACATTTTTTTACTGAACTGGAAATCTATTTAAGAAATTTATTTGGAAGGGCAAGGGGCTTTAATAGACAAACACATTGAAAAAGAAAAAAGGAATCGGAGGAATCACAATACTTTTCTTTAAATCATATTAAAGAGCTACAGTGGTCAAATCTGCATTGTATCAGCACTGGATAGACATACTGAACAATGGAACCAAATTCAAAGTTCTGATATAGAAATCCATAAAAGTCAACTAATATTCAACAAATTTCCAAACCTACTCAATGGGACAGAATGGTGACTTCAAAAAAGGTGCTTACAGAACTGGATAACTACGTTCAAATATATAGAGAGCATGATGGTCTTACAGCCTATACAAAAGTTAACTCAAGATGGATCAAAGACCCAAATATAAGAGCCAAGAACAAAAAGCTCCTAGAAGATAATGTAGGGAAGCATCTATGAGACTTTGTAGTAGGAAATGGTTTCACTAACTTTGCACCAAAGTGTGAGAAATGAAAGAAAAAATAGATAAATGGGACTTCTTCAAATTTAATAATTTTTCACTTCAAAGGATTTTGTCAAGAAAGTGAAATGTTTCCCTAAACATTGTTCTTCTGTTCTATTTGAACTTTTGCATAAGGCATAAGTACTAGCATTGGTAAGTCTAAATCCAAGGGGCTTAAATCTTTGAGCTGTCCATGTGACTCCTGGACTTGGATTCTCATTAGAGTTGTAACACCTACTCTCCAGTTCTTTGCTCTCACCCAGTACAACTAACAAAGAGGTGATGATGGACAACTACCTTACCAAGAACTGAGAAAGTCTACAACTGCAACTAAGAGTGTCCCATCCATCAGCCCTAGGGGATCTCAGCCTTCTCAATTAGAGGTGGAGTGGACATCACCATTCTGAATCCTCAGTATTGGGGAATGAAATATAGATTAAGTAAATTTACTGGTATTCTACAATAACTTGTGATTCAAGCAATGGAAGAAATTATATCATGGATGTGGACGCAGTGACCACTGGAGATTTTGAAGTCAGGGAAAGGGAAAAACAGATGTAATATGGGGGCATTTTCAGGCCTTGGGAATTGTCCTGAATGACACTACAATGACACATGCAGGCCAGTATATATCTTGCCATAACCTAAAGAATTGGGTGGGAAAGAGTGTAAACTACAATGTAAACATTAATCCATGCTTAGTGGCAATGTTCCAAAATGTGGTCCCCAATTGCAATGAATGTTCATCACTAATGAAAAATGTTGTTAATACTGGAAAATGTGGAAGATGTGGGGGGAAGGGCATATGGGAATCCCCTATATGTTTTATGAGACATTTGTGCACTGTAAGTATATTTTAAAATAAAAAAAAAACCAGCCTATTCAATGGGAGAAAATATATGGTAATTGTTTATCTAATGAGGATCTAATATCCAGAATGAAAGGAAATATTCATTGTTGGTGGAATTTAAAATTGTGCAGCCATTGTGGAAGACAGTTTGTGATTTCCTCAGTAAGCTAACTGTAGAACTGCCAATGATTCATTAATCCCATTACTGGGTAATGGGATTCAGAAAAACTGAAAGCATGGACATGAACAGATATATGCTCACCAGTTTCATAGAAGCATTATACACCATTGTCAAAAGGTGTAAAAATAAACTACATATCCATCAACTGCTGAATGGATAAACAATTGTGGTATATACATACAATGGAATATTACCCGTAAGAAGGAATGCAGTATTTTTTTTCTTGTGGCACAGTCATTGCATTTGGAGAATACATTTTCAAGTACTGCTGCATCATATGGATTGTAGTTTACATTGTAGTTTACACTCTCCCCCAGTATATTCAGTGGGTTAAGGCAGGATATATAATGTCCAGTGTCTGTTCCTGCAATATCATTTAGGACAATTCCAAGTCCCCAAAATGCCCCCACATCACATCTCTTCTTCCCTCCCACTGCCCTCAGAAACTACCAATGGCCACTGCCTCCACATCAGTACCATTTCTTCCACTGCTACAGCCACAACAATTCTAAAATAGAATGCCTGTAAGTACACTCTAATCCATATTTTATTCCTCCATCCTGTGGAACCTGGGATGGTGAAGTCCACTCCACCTCTAAATTGAGAGGGGGCTTAGATCCCACATGGCTAATAGATGTTATTCTTCTGCTTGCAGTTGTAGGAACTCTCGGTTCCCTGATGTGGTGGTTGATCATCTTCATCTCCTTGTTAGCATACCTGGGTAAGTCCAATGAACCAGAGAGTAGGAGTTGCAACTCTGCTGAGGCTCAGGGCCCAGATAGTACATGGCCAGTCCAGAGATTCAAAGCTCCTGATTATACACCAACCCCAGCACCAACCACAGGTTGAGTAAAAGTGACAGAAGAGCCATGTGTAGAAAAATCACATCTGAGTCCAATTCCATCACACTCAATAGCACAAATTGCAAAGTAGGGCCCATTGACAAGGCACTGAACTCCAGAGCTATCTGCCATGACCATAGAACTTGTCTGTCTCCATAGCCCTCAGAAGCACCAGTACCTGTCGTTGTATCTACTTCAGCTGTCTCTGGGATCCTGCTGAGATATGCATAAGTGCTACCCCTCTGATGACCCCCCCCAACTCATTTTGAAGTCTCTTAGCCATACAAAGTCATTTATCTTTACAAATTTTCCCTTTTATTCAAGGTTTTTTCTAGTTGCACCACCAGCTGGTAATTGGTATTAATCCCTCAGCACCAGGGAGGCTTATCCCCAGGAGTCATGTCCCACACTGGGGGAAATGTAATGCATTTAAAAGTTGAGCTTGACTTAGAGAGTGGCCACATTTGAGCAAAATGGAGGCTCTCAGGAGGTGACTATTAAGCACCCAGCAGCTATAGACCTAGTTTAAATGAAAGAGGATTACTGTCTCACACTTTATAAAAAATCAAATCAAGATGGATCCAAGACCTAAATATGAGAGCCAAGACCATAAAGAGCTCAGAAAACAATGTAGGGAAGAATCTACAGGATTTTGTAATAGGAAATGGCTTCATGTACTTCATGCCCAAATCATGAGCAGCAAAAGAACCAATAGATAAATGAGACCTCCTCCAAATTAAAGCCTTTTGCACCTTAAAGGAATGCAGTATGAACACATGGAGTGGCATAGATAAATTTTGAAGAACTTAACATTGAGTTTAGTAAGCCAGTCACTGAAGCACAAATATTACATGAACTCACTGATATGGCAAACAATTTCAGGAGATTAACAGAGTTAGAGTTGGAAACTATGTTATCAGGTGGCAAAAAGGGAATAGAGGGTGATAAGCTGATGTTCAATATGGACAATATCTATTATAAGTTGGAAGAGTATTGGGCAGTTGATTGGGATGATAGTTGTGCAGTGATGAGTTTGTGTACAATGGTGCTGGAATTTGAGGGGGTGTAGGGTGAGGGGGTTGGTTGGACTATCCATGGAGCTTGGAGGAGGGCTGGAGGAAGCAACAGGTGAACCCTGGAGATTATTTGTGTTTGTGGTTAAAACTAAAATGCTGGGAATGTTTCTTTGGAAAATATGTATGGGGAGGTTTACTGGTGCAGGGTGTGGGGGATATGCAAGATTGTGCACACCTGGGGCATGATTCTATAAAATATGAAAGTTAACCTGGTCAGAGTGTATGTCAGTCACTATAAGGAAATATCAAACTCCCATCTATACAAGTTCTGCTATGTTCTCAATGAGAGGAGCAATAATCTCTCAAGAACGTAGACAGTGACTAATAGAAAAACAGACCGTTATGTCAAGCCATCCATATTATTGCATGTAACTATGGAATGTCATTATTTTAAAATTGAAACTTAATGATTAACATAGGTATGAAGGGAGGGGTGGTGAAGAATAGAATAGATGGAATATAAGGCAATTTTATGGCATTGGAATTGTTCTGAATAATCTTGCAATGCCTGATACAGGCTGGTTGAAATTTTGTGAAAATCTATAGAAGAGTACATTGCATAGTTTATACCATTTACCATGGTTTATAGAAAATTCTCAATATTTGTACATCAATTGTAAAAATGTATACACATTTAAAATGTTATTAATAAGGGAGAGTATTGGGTATAGAGGAATCCCCTATATTTGCTATATGACTCTTCCATAACCTAAAGATTCTTTTAAGATAAAAATATAAGACACTGGGGGAACATACAGAAGAAATTGTCAAAATTTTCAGTGTGAATAAAAGGTAAGGGAGAAATTCTTCAGGACCAGGCTGTTTCTGGATTTTGCAGGGCAGGAGGTGTCTGGACATCGATTTTGTGGGAAGGTAACAGAGAAAATTCGTGTTAAAGATAAAATTGAGGCTCTCTTACATGGAATTAGGGGCTGCATGTGGGACGCTCCCCCCTGGGGTGGGCAGAATTGTGGCACCAGCATTGCGGCAGTGATTCCTGGAGGCTCTGCAGTACTGGGGAATTCATAAGCCCTGAGTGAGCTATTAAGAGGCTAACAGGGCAGGAGGTCTTCGCAAACCGATTTGGTTAGACAGACAGGAGTTATTTGTGAGGTGGGGAATTTTTGATTTCTGCCACGAATAATAGCACTTCCGGCTACAGCCCCACCTTCAAGGCTGGCTGCTGATGTGCAGTGACCTTAAATTGCTCGCAGTAAAGAGACGTCACCAGGAGGCTATTTTGGGGGATTGCAGGGTGGGAGGCAGCTGGAAGCTGATTAGGGGAATCTTTTGTGAGGCATGGGATTTTTGGTTTTGGACACTGAAACAGCACTTCTGGCTAGAGCCCCGGTCCCTAGGTCTGGCTGCAGATCTGCAGCATCCTTAAATTGGCTGCAATATAGAGGCGCCCCCAACTGGCTGTTTCAGGGGCTTGCAGGGTAGAAGGTGTCCTGAAGTCGAATTGGTGATACAGCCACAGAAGAGACCCTAGTGAAAGGGGGAATTGCGGGTTTCAGACACATAGGTCAGAGTTTGCGGATGTGACCTCTCCCATAGGGCTGGCACCCAGCAGTGGGGATCCCTGAAGGCTGTGTTGCACTGTGGTGCTCCCAGGCTCCCTGTTAATCAGATTTGAGGTTGCCAGGTCTGTGTCCCCTAAACCCTGGTGGCCCACAACCCAGAGACTCACACCTCTTGAGTCTGCAATATCACAGACTTTCCATCCCTGAATCCACCACACCCTGAGGCCCATCTGAGGCCCTTGATTTTCCTAGCCTCCAAGGTTTGCGGGTTTTTTAAATTTTAATTTTTAATTTTTAATTTTTTATTTTTTATTGTCCTGGTAGTTAATATTGCATTATTTCATAGTCTTTTCTCCCATTGTATCCCCCACAGTCTTTTTTTTTTCATTTATTTAGGGTTTTTTTGTTGTTGCTGTTGTTGGTGTTCTATATCTTCTTTTCTTTTCCTTACTTGTCCCCTCCAATTTCTTTACCCACCCCCACTATTTCTTTCTTTCTTTCTTTCTTTCTTTCTTTCTTTCTTTCTTTCTTTCTTTCTTTCTTTCTTTCTTTCTTTCTTCTCTCTCTCTTTTCTCTTGTCCCTCATTTTCTTCTTATTTTATTTTATCTTAATCATACAATAGGTGCTACAGGGAATACCTCACATTTGCTGGACTTCCTCATCCTCTGTTGCCTCATTTCTGTGTGAATTGATTTTGGCTACCTACACTATTCCCTTTCCCCCACATCTTGGTATCCTCCATCATCTACTGTCTCTCCTATATTGCACCTCCCTTTCTTTGATACACAAAGTGTCTAACTCTTAATTTCTAATACCTTTGTTTTATTTTTTGTCTGTTATCCACTCTTGAAACTATTGCCTTTCTTTTCTCTTTCCCTGTCTCACAAAAACACTAGCTTTTTAATTCATACCATATTCCCCCCATATTCAGTCGACTACCCCATTATAGGTACTCTACTCACTGCTATAAATCTACACAACTTACATGAACCTAATATCCATCCTCCCAGATCTCATATTGTTGCTCTGTTAACATTTATTACCAATACTACTTTACACATTTTCCTTTCTTACACAATTGCCTTTCCCTGGCCCTAATACTTTCCTTCAAAGTGAACTCAGCCAGCAATAAGAAATTGGAATAAGAAGAACAAAGTGACAAAGAGAAGATAAAACACTTATGCAAGAACAACAGCTAATTAATCCCCAAGACTAGACAAAGAAGCTAAGGAACTGATTAAACCTGTCAAGATAAATGATGACCAGACAGCAACAAGTATCTACAAACCAAACCCATAATCAGGAAAACATGACTGATTCCAATGAACAAACTAAAAACCAGGAAGGGGAGCAGAACTTCACACAAATAATTAAAGATCTCAGAGTGTATATCACAGACAAATTTAATGAAGTAAAGGAAGAGGTTAACAATATGAAGACAACATATAATAACAGGAGTTTAAAATGCTGTTTGACCTAATGTAAGGGGGAAACGGAAAGGAGAAATGAGTTTATATGGCTATGAGTCTCTAAAAAAGAGTCTGGAGGTTGTCAGAAGGATTGCCCTTATGCACACCTCAGCAGAGTCTCAGAGACAGATAAAGTAGATACAACCCCAGGTATTGGTTTTTTGGAGGGCTAAAGAGACCCACAGGTTCTATGATCATGGCAGATGGGGTTCACTGCCATGTCAGTTGGCCCTTCTTTGGAGCTGGTGTTTCTGCATAATGGAACTAGACTCAGATGGGATCTCTTTTCACAAGCCTTTCATGCTACTTTACTGGAATTGTAGTTGGTGCTGGGGCTTAAGATATATCTAGGGTATTTGAATCTCTGGACTGACAATATGATAGCCAGGCCCTGAACCTCAACAGACTTTAACTCCTACACTCTGACTTATTGGACTTACCCCACTCAGCTAACATGGAGTTGAAGAATGTCAACCACCACACCATGGAGCCTAGAGTGCCTACAACTGAAAGCAGGAGGATTGCATCTAGTATCCATGTGGAATCTAAACCCCCTCTTGACATAGAAGTGCAGTGGACGCAACCAATCCAATGTCCACAGAGAAAATGTGGGACTGGTATGGGAAAAGTGGCCATGATGGCTGCTGGGTGTGGGAAATGGGAGGAAGAGATGAGATGTGGAGGCATTTTAGGGACTTGGAGTTGTCCTGGGTGGTGCTTCATGGACAATTATGGGACATTGTAGATCCTCCCAGGGCCCACTGGATGGAACATGGGAGAATATGGGCTATGATGTGGACCATTGACCATGAGGTGCAGTGAAGCCCAGAGATGTACTTACCAATTGCAATGGATGTGTCATGATGATGGGAGAGAGTGTTGCTGTGGGGGGGTGGGGGGTTGGAGGTGGGGGTGGTGGGGTTGAATGGGACTTCATATTTTTTAAAAAATGAATTAAAAAAATAAAAAAGTAAATCATAAAAAAAAAACACTTGGAGGGGAAATTGCAGACATACACAAAAAGATAACAGATATGATGGGAATGAACACCACAGTTTAAGAAATCAAAAATGCACTCGCAGCAAATAGCAGCAGATTAGAAGAGGCAGAGCAGAGATTAGCGATGTGGATGACAGTACATGGGAAATCAAACAGATAGTAGAATTGATCGATAAAAAGATAGAAAAAATCCAGCTAGGACAAGTGACCTGAATGACAATGCATAACACCAAACATACGTATTATAGGAATCCCAGAAGGAGAAGAGAAGGGAAAGGGGTCAGAAGGAGTGTTGCAGGAAATAATGACTGAAAACTTCCCAAATCTATGGAGAGAGATGGATGTACATATCCAGGAAACACAACACACCCCAAACATCATAAAAACCAACAGACCCACCCCAAGACATATACTTGTCAAATTATCCAATGCTCAAGACAAAGAGAAAATTCTAAAAGCAGCAAGAGAAAAGAAAACTGTCACATACAAGGGAAGCTCCATAAGATTAAGTGCTGATTTCTCATCTGAAACCATGGAGGCAAGAAGGCAGTGGTATGATATAGTCAAGGTACTAAAGGAAAAAAATTTCCAACCAAGAATACTCTATCCAGTTAAGCTAGCATTGAAAAATGATGGAGAGCTCAAAATATTCACAGATAGACATAAATTGAAAGAGTATGCGAACAAGAAACCTCCCCTTCAAGAATTTCTAAAGGGAGTTCTGCAAGAAGAAAGGAAAAAACAGGACAGGCAGAGTTGCAGGAGAGTGTAAGAGCAACAAAAAAGACAAAAACAGAAGGGGAAAAAAAACCCAAACAAAGGAATTATGACAAACACAAATCCAGTAAAAATATGGCTAACATAAATAATTCCTTGAAAGTAATAACACTGAATGTCAACGGATTAAAATCACCTATCAAAAGATTCAGACTGGGACATTGGATAAGGAAATATGACCCATCTATATGCTGTCTACAAGAGACACATCTTAGACCCAGAGATTCATGGAGGCAGAAAGTGAATGGTTGGAAAACAATCTTACAAGCAAACAATAACCAAAAAAAGGCAGGAGTAGCTCTATTAATATCAGACAAAATAGACTTCAAAAGTGAAACAATTGTGAGAGACAAAGAAGGATACTACATATTAGTGAAAGGGATGACAATCTGGCAAGAAGAATAAACAATCATAAATATTTATTCTCCTTACAAGGGCACCTCTAAATACGTGAGACAAACACTAGAAAATCTAAGTGAAAGAATAGATGCCTCTACAATTATACTGGGGGATTTTAATACAACACTATCAACACTGGACAGAACATCTCAAAAGAGAATCACTAAAGAAACAATATATTTGAACAGTATACTAGAGGAGCTGGATCTAATAGACATATACAGATCATTACACCTGAATACAGCAGGATATACATTTTTCTCAAGTGCACATGGATCATTCTTCAAGATAGACCATATGTTAGGCCACAAAGAAAGGCTTAATGAATTCAGAAAGATTGAAATCATACAAAATAATACCTCTGACCAAAGTGTAGTGAAGCTGGAAATCTGCAAGGGCCAGAGGCCCAGATATCACACCAAGATATGGAAATTAAACAGCACACTCTTAGAAAAACAGTGGGTCAAAGAGGAAATCTCAAAAGAAATCAATGACTACATTGAAACAAATGATAATGATAACACAACATACCAAATTTTATGGGATGCAGAAAAAGCAGTACTGAGAGGGAAATTTATAGCCATAAATTCATACATCAGAAAAGAAGAGCAAAAATTGAAGAACTAACTGCACATTTGGAGGAATTAGAAAAAGAACAACAAAGTAATCCCACAGAAAGAAGAAGGAAGGAAATAACAAAGATAAGAGCAGAACTAAATGAAATAGAAAATAAGAAAGCACTTGAAAAGATAAACAAGAACAAGAGCTGATTTTTTGAGAATATCAATACAAGTGACAAACCTTTACCGAGACTAACAAAGAAAGAGAGAAGATGCAAATACACAAAGTAAGACATGAGGAAGGAGATATCACCACTGACCCCATGGAAATAAAGATTATCATAAGAGGATACTTGGAAAAACTATGTTCCAACAAAATTGACAATTCAGAGGAAATGGACAAATTCCTAGAAACACATAAGCAGCCTATATTGATGAAAGAAGAAATTGATGATCTCAACAAACCAATCACAAGTAAAAAGATAGAAATAGTCATTAAAAACCTCCCAACTAAGAAGAGCCCAGGGCCAGACCGCTTCACAGGTGAATTCTACAAAACATTCCGGAAAGAGCTAACACCAATCCTGCTGAAACTCTTCCAAAAATTTGAAACAGAAGGAGCATTGCCTAACTCCTTCTATGATGCCAACATTACCCTAGTACCAAAGCCAAACAAAGACACCACAAGAAAGGAAAACTACAGACCAATTTCTCTAATGAACCTAGACGCAAAAATACTTAACAAAAGACTTGCTAATTGTATTCAACAACACATTAAACAAATTATACACCACGACCAAGTGGCATTCATTCCAGGTATGCAAGGATGGTTCAACATAAGAAAATCAATCATTGTAATACACCATATAAACAGATTGAAGGAAAAAAATCACAGGATTATATCTATAGATGCAGAAAAAGCATTTGACAAAATACAGCACCCTTTCTTGATAAAAACACTCCAATAGATGGGAATACAGGGAAATTTTTTAATATGACAAAGAGTATATATGAAAAACCTACAGCCAACACCGTTGACAATGGAGAAATCCTAAAACCCTTCCCTCTAAAGTCAGGAACAAGACAAGGATGCCCACTGTCTCCTCTTCTATTTAACATTGTCTTAGAAGTACTTGCTCAAGCACTGAGGCAAGAACCAGCTATAAAAGGCATTCAAATTGGAAAGGAAGAAGTCAAAATTTCATTATTTGCAGCTGTCATGATCCTATACATAGAAAACCCTGAGAGGTCTACAACAAAGCTTCTAGAAGTCATAAATGAGTTTAGTAAAGTCACAGGTTATAAGATCAATGCACAAAAGTCAGTAGCATTTCTGTACACCAATAATGAGCAAGATCAGGAGGAAATCAAGAAACAAATAGCATTCACAATAGTAAATAAAAAAATCAAATAGGAATAAATTTAACTAAAGATGTAAAAATCTTTTACACTGAGAACAATACAAGACTGTTCAAGGAAATCAAAGAAGACCTAAATAAATGGAAGAATATTCCCTGTTCATGGATAAGAAGACTGAATATTATTAAGATATCTATCCTACCAAAACCGATCTACACATTCAATGCAATCCCAATAAAAATCAACACAGCATTCTTTAAGGAACTAGAAAAACTAACTATGAAATTTATTTGGAAAGGAAAGAGGCCCCGAATAGCCAAGGACATATTGAAAAAGAAAAACGAAATAGGAGGCATCACACTACCTGACTTCAAAATATACTACAAAGCTATAGTAGTGAAAACAGCATGGTATTGGCATAAGGAGAGACACACAGATCAATGGAACTGAATTGAAACTTCTGATATAGAACCTCGTATATATAGCCATATAGTATTCGATAAAGCCACCAAACCCTCTCAACTGGGAGAGAATAGCCTATTCAACAAATGGTGCCTGGAGAACTGGATAGCCATATGTAGAAGAATGAAAGAGGATTACCATCTCATACCTTATACAAAGATCAACTCAAGATGGATCAAAGACCTAAATATAAGAGCCAAGACCATAAAGACCTTGGAAAGCAGTGTAGGGAAACATCTAAAACATCTACAAGACCTTATAATGGGAAATGGCTTCATGAACATCACACCAAAAGCACGAGCAGCAAAGAACAAATAGATAAATGGGACTTCCTCAAAATTAAAGCCTTCTGCACCTCAAAGAATTTTGTTAGGAAAGTAAAAAGGGAACCTACACAATAGGAGAAAATATTTGGCAACCATATATCCAATAAGAGACTTACAGCTTGCATATATAAAGAACTCCTATATCTTGAAAATAAAAAGATAAGCAACCCATTTAAAAAATGGGAAAAAGATTTAAACAGACACTTCTCCAAAGAAGAAATACAAATGGCTAAAAAGCACATGAAAAAATGCTCCAAATCTTTAGCTATCAGAGAAATGCAAATCAAAACTACAATGAGATACCATCTTACTCCCAGAAGATTGGCAGCTATGAAAAAACAGAAGAATACAAATGCTGGAGAGGATGTGAAGAAAGGGGAACACTCATCCACTGCTGGTGGGAATGCAGAAGGATCCAACCATTCTGGAGGAAAGTTTGCTGGTTTCTCAAAAAACTAACCATAGATTTGCTGTATGACCCAGCAGTTCCACCGCTGGGTATATACCCAGCAGAACTGAAGGCAGAGACACAAACCCATATATGCACACCAATGTTCATAGCAGCATTGTTCACTATCGCCAAAAGTTGGAATTGACCCAAATGCCCATCAACAGATGAGTGGATCAATAAAATGTGGTATATACATTCAATGGAATACTACTCGGCTTTAAGAACAAATACACTACAAATATACATGATAACATGGATGAACCTTGAGAACCTTATTTTGAGTGAAGCAACCCAGGCATTGAAGGACAAATACTACATGACCTCAATGTATGAAATAAGTAAGCTGCCTCAGAGAGCTAGAGACTGGAAGATAGGCTTACAGGAAATTGGGGGGTAGAGGAAGAATGTAAGCTGACATCTACATGGGTGAAATCTATGATAAGCTGGAGGTAAGTATGTGTACAAGGAAGAGATAAAATGGGGGCATAGGGTTACCTTTGGGTGGGGCTTTGGGCGTTTGAGGGGGGCTAGGGATGGGCAGATGGGTAATATTGCCCAAGAAATTGGGGGTGTGTGGGGCAACACACAAACATAGGAGATTGTCAGGTGTTGGTTGAGAGTATAATGCTGAGAAAACCTTTTCAAAATATAATTAGGAAAGTTACCTGCTTAAGATACTCAAAGGGGATAATCTGATGCAGGACAGACTCCTAGGGAGTATCTGAATGCTCATTTTGCCAGAGTGGGTTATACCATTGGGTAGAGACCCATATAATGAGAGTGAAGGTAGACCCACAACCTGGGGAGGACTAATGCCATAAATAGAGGGAACTGTATCTGTCAAGAGAAATGCTGGCTCCCAGAGTATTAGGGCAGTTGAGCAAGTGAAACCCTCAATCCTGTTGCAAGTATCTCTGAACATGGCTCCTCAAGAAATGAAGATTGACAGTCACTGTGGGCCCCAAGGGGAGGAATAAATAGATATTGAATAGATGGAACAAAAGTAAATGTGAGGGCAAAAGAAGTATTTCACAAGAGTACACAAGGATGGATATAAACATGTAATATTACACCAAAAACATATAGGGGATGACAGACTAATAGTGTAAACCATAATGTAAAATATAGGATAACTAAAAATTTTAGAAAACTGTATAAAGTATGAACCACAATGTAAACACAAATATTACATTGTTTGAAAGCTGTTGTCTCAATATCTGTACATCAGTTTCAGTAAATATGATATAAATAAGTTAAAACATTATCACTGTGGTAGGGAAAAGGTTTTATAATGGATATGTGGGAGTACTGCATATAGTATAGATGAATTACTGTGATCTAGGGCTCTTGCAAAGAATTTCTTCTTTGAAAACATGTCTATTTAAAGCTCTTGCTCATTTTATAAATGGATTGTTTGTCCTTTTATTTTTGAGATGTAGGATTGCTTTTTATATTCTTATTAGTCCATTATTAGATAAATGGTTACCAAATATGTTCTCCCACTATGTACACTGCCTTATAACTTTATTTACTAACTTCTTTGAAGATCACAAAATTTTAATTTAGAGGCAGTCCCATTTGTCTCTTATTACATTAATTGTTCACATTTTGGGTGTAAAGTCTATGCAACCATTTCCTAAAATAAGATTTCATGCATGCTTCCCTACATTATCTTCTAGGTATTTTATGGTCTTTCTCTTATATTTAGATTTTTGATCCATCTTTAGTTAATTTTTCATAGGGTGGGAGATGGTGATCCTCCATCATTTTGGGGGGAGTGGATATGCAGTTTTCTATGTACTATTTTGTTGAAGAGGCCATTTTGTTTGAGATACATGTGCTTGGTGGACTTGTCGAAAAACAGTTTACATTATATGCTAAGGTCAATATCATGAATCTCAATTTGCTTCTTTGGTCACTACCTCTATATTTGTGCCAATCCCATGCAGTTTATTAAATACTTTTAAAAATTAAAGATACTTAAATTACATAAATGTTATATAAAAAAATGTACAGGATTACCATATGCCCCAATCCCTACCCCTCCCACACTTTCCCACCTTAAAAACATCATTCTTTAGTTTGGTAAAAGAAATAAAAATAGGCAGCAGACTTGGCCCAGTGGTTAGGGCATCTATCTACCACATGGGAGGTCTGCAGTTCAAACCCCGGGCCTCCTTGACCCATGTGGAGCTGGCCCATGCGCAGTGCTGATGCACACAAGGAGTGCACTGCCACACAGGGGTGTCCCCCACATTGGGGAGCCCCACGCACAAGGAGTGCACCCTGTGAGGAGAGCCACCCAATGCAAAAGAAAGTGCAGCCTGCCCAGGAGTGGTGCCGCACATGCGGAGAACTGACACAACATGATGACACAACGAAAAGAAGCACAGATTCCCATGCTGCTGACAACAACAGAAGCAGACAAAGAAGATGCAGCAAATAGACACAGAGAACAGACAACCTTCGTGGAGGGAGGGGAAGGGGAGATAAATAAATAAATAAATAAATCTTTTAAAAAAAGAAATAAAAATAAAATTTAAAATTTTGACATTATGATTTTCCTCACAGTAAGGTCTGTTGTTTTGAAAGCAAACTGTCATTTTCTTCAACCTATTCCCCCAATGTATTATTTTTTTCATTTTATCTTCAAAGAAGCTTTAGGTTACAGAAGTCACATATAGAATATAGGGGTTTCCCATATATCCAACATCCTCCCTATTTTCCCTTTCCCCTAATAATAACATTTTAAATGTGGATGGTATAAAATTGAAGCATTACTACTAATCATTGTCAATGATTTACATTATGGTATACATTTTAGAATATACGCTTTTATAAATTTTAATGAAATTTAGCATGTTCTTTATCCATCATTGCAAGATCATGTAGAAAAATTCCAATGTCTCCCAGAAGCCCCGTGTTCCATCTATTCTATTCCTCACTCCCCCTCCTCTCTAGATTCATGGCAATCACTCCTTGAAAAATAAGATTCATAGTTACTTGCAATATTGAGAGCTTGACATACTGGCCTGTCCTCCCATATAAGGCACTGCTTATGCTCTCAAAAGACTACTGCCCCTCTATCTGAGAACATAGCAGGAATCCCCAGGATGGGTGTCCAACATTTTCCCATTCATTTTGTGTGTCTCCACCCACTGATACAGTGCACTGTATGATCACTCACACACTCACTAGAAGCCTTCCCTGGAGCATCCTGAACTCCATGCCCCCACAATAAAAAACTTCAACTAGTAACTCTTCCCTGGCATATTTGCTGAAATAACATTCCCAACATTGCAGCTTCAGCCATATTCATGCAAATTCCCTGAGTCAATCTACTTCTTCCCCCAACCATCCCCCAGTTCCATGGATAGTCCAACACTGTCTCCCAAACTAAACCCCTCACAAACCAGCACCACCCATCCCAATAACATCACTGCACCACTGTCATGCCCATCTATTACACCACTACACCCATTCAAAAATGAAAAATCCAAAATCAAGATTTTGTCCATATGGGCATTGACTCACAAACTTCAACTCCCTTTCTGTTTCCTATAAACCTATCTTCTAGACACTAGCACTGTAATTCTGCTGAATTTACTTAAATCATGTCAGTGGGGTCATGTAATATTTGTCCTTCAGTGCCTAGATTGCTTCACTCAACATAAGGTTTTCAAGCTTATTTCATATTACCCGATGTGGTAATGATGCAATTCTTCTTACAATTGAGTAATATTGTATGTGCATGACAGAGATTGCTTATCCATTCATCTGTTGATGGACATTTGGGTAGTTTCCAACATTTAGCATTAGGGAATAATGCTTCTATGAACTTTGGTGTACATATATCCATTCATATCCCTCTTTCATTTCTTCTGGCCAGTAGTGGGATTGCTGTATCATATGGCAATCATATGGCTTCCAAAAAACTGCCAGACTGTCCTTCACAATTGCATCATTCTGCATTCCAAATAGCAGTGGATAAGGTTTCCTATTCCTCCACATCTTCTCCCACACTTGTAGTCTTCATTGCTTGTGATTGGTCTGTTGAGTTCATCAATTTCTGCTTTCTTCAATTAAGGCTGCTTGTGTGTTTCCAGGAATTTATCCATTTCCTCTAAATTATCCATCTTGTTGGCATACAATTTCTCAAAGCATCTTCCTATGACAGTCTTTATTTCTGTGGGGTCAGTGGTGACATCCTATTCCTTCTTTCCATTTTATTTATTTTCTTCTGTCTGTTTTTCTTTGTTAGTCTGCTAAGGGTTTGTCAGTTACATTAATCTTCTCAATAAACCATCTTTTCATTTTGCTTCTTGTTTCTAGTGCTTCCATATTTTCAATTTCATTTAGGTCTGCTCTAATCTTTGTTATTTTCCTTCTTTCTAATACCTTTGGGGTTAATATGCTGTCCTTTTTCTTTTTTCTCCAGATGTGTAGTTAGTTCTTTGATTTTAGATTTTTTTTTTCTTTTTCAATATAGGCATTTATGACAATGAATTTTCCTCTCAGTATAGTTTTTCTGCATCCACTAAGTTTTGATTTGTGGTGTTCTCAGTTTCATTTGTTTCAAGGTTGTTACTGATTTATTTTGCTATTTCCTCCTTAACCCATAGATTATAAGTTTTTGTTGTTTAACTTCCATATCTTTGTGCCTAAACTGCTTCACTGCCCCTCATCGATTTGCAGTTTCATTCTATTATTGTACAGAAATTACTTTTTACATTGTCAATCTTTCTGAATTCATTGAGTCTTGTTCTGTGGCCTAGCATGTGGTGTATCCTAGAGAATATCCAGGGGCACTCTATAAGAATACATATCTCACTGTATTTGGGTGTAATGTTCTGCATGTGTCTATCAGGTATAGACCCTGTAATGTATTTTTCAAGGTCTTTTTCTTTATTGATTCTCTTTAAAGATCTTCCAATAGTGATAATGTTGTACTAAAGTCTTTTACTATAATTGTAGAGGCATTTATTTCCCCACTTAGTTTCTCAAGTGTTTGCCTCTTGCATTTTGAGTTGCCCTGATTTGTTGCATAAGTGTTCATGATTTCTCTTTCTTCTTGGTAAATTAACCCTTTTACTAATATATAGTGCCCTTCTTTGTCTTTTATAACAGTTTTGCACCTAAAGTCCATTTTCTCAGATATTAGTATTCCAATACCCACCCTTTTATTGGTTATTGTTTGCAAGTAAAATAGTTTTCCAATAATTCTCTTTTAGCCTCCATGCATTTCTGTGTTTAACGTGAGTTTTTTGCAGACAGCAAATATATGGGTCATAATTCCTTACCCAATCTGTCAATCTATGTCTCTTTATTGGAGTGTTTTATCCATTGACTTTAGTGTCATTAGTATAAAGGAATTATTTATATTATTCATGCTATCTTTAGTCTTATGAATGTTATATTTTGTTTTTATTTCTTTTTATGTTTATAGTTACTCTTACTCTCCTCTCCAACTCTTTCTCATGTCTTTTCAACCTGCAGAACTCCCTTTGAATATATTATAGGTAAGGTTTCTTATTGTCAAATTTTCTTAATTTCTGTTTAGATGTGACAATTTTAAACTTTCTCTCATTTTTGAATGCAAACTTAGCTGGATTCAGTATTCTTGGCTAGAAGTTTTTTTTTTCTTTTCTTTTACCACCTTAACTATGTTATACCACTGCCTTCTTATCTAGTGGTTTCAGATGAGAAATAAGGACATTTATCTTTCATGTTTACCTTGTATGTGATGTATCTCTTTACTCCAGCTCCTTTCAGTGTTCTCTCTTTGTCTTCAGCATTGGACAATTTGACAAATATATGTTTTGGGGTAGGCCTATTAGGAATTATATTGTCTAGGGTGTGCTGCACTTCCTGGTCTTTTACATCCATGTGCCTCAATAGAGTTGGTAAATTTTCAGCCCTTATTTCTTCCTACACTTCTATTCTCTTTCCCTTCCTTTCTCTTTCTGGGATGCCTATAATGCATATGTTTGTGTGTTTCATGTTGTGATTTAGGACTCTAAGTGCTTTCTGGACTTTTTCTATTTTTATCTATCTGTTGTACTCTCTAATTTCAGATGTAAGGTCTTTCACATTGCTAATTCTTTCAAGTGTCTGTTCAAACCTGTTATGTTTCCAGTATATTCTTTATTTCTTGCTTTGTGCCATTCATAACCATCATATCCATTATCTTTTTATGTTTATTTAAAATTTCTTAGTATGTTCTCCCAGTGTCTTCTTAACATCCTTAATCACTTTCTTCACTTCATTAATTTGATTCATGGTCTTTGTTTGGACATCTCTAATTAGTTTTTCCATGTACTGCATCACCTCCTGCATTTTGGTTTCTTCATTAAACTAACATTACTTCCAGTTTCTTAGTATGGATTGTGATTTTTTGTTGGTGTCAAGGCATCTGTTTGTCTTGATGGGTTTATTCAGCTGAATAGCTTCTCTTACTAATCTATGGTTTTAATTTGTTGTTGTTTTTGTGTGAGGTAAAGTTTCACATTGATACTTCATTCCTCTTATTCTATTTCCTTGCTGTTGTCTATACTCTCTTGAACAAAAAAAGAATTAGAATCTTAGAAAAGGATAGAGATAAGAAGGGAAAAAGAATAATAATAGTAATAATTTAAAAGGTAGAAGGGGAACAATACAAGACAGATTGTCTTTGGCTTCTTTATCTTTCAAGTACCCTCATAGAAGACTCAGAGCACTTTCCCATTCTATATATATCCAAATGAACTCCTTTAGATAAGTCCCTGTATTCTCCAATTTCCTGAAAATCCACCTGCAATTTTAACCACTGTTGCTTTGGAGTATGATTGAAAGTCATGTAGCATGAGTCCTCCAATTTCATTTTTCTTTTTCAATATGTTTTTGGCCATTCTGGCCTACATGCCTTTCCAAATAAATTTCATTATAAGCTTTACTATTCAACAAAAAAATGCTGCTTTTCTTTTTATTGGGATGACTTTGTCATCTCTGTAAATGAGTTTGGGTAGGACAGTCATCCTACTGATGTTTAGTTTTCCAATTCATGAACAGGAGGTCTTTTTTCCATTTATTTAGGTCTACTTAGATTTCCATGAACTATGTTGTTTCTATTTACAAGATTTTTCATCTTTAGTTTTTATTCATAGATATTTGATTCTTTTAGTTGTTATTGTAAATAGAATTTATTTTCTTGATTTCCTCCTCAGATTGCTCATTATTGGTGTTCAGCAAAGTTACTGCTTTTTTCACATATTGATTTTTTACCCTGCCAATTTACTGAATTCATTTATTAGCTCTAGATTCTTTGCTATGGAATATTTTTGAGTTTTTTTATGTATAGGACCTTGTCATCTGCAAATAGTAAAATTTTTGCTTTTTCCTATTTGTAATCCTTTGATTTGCTTTTCTTGCCTAAGTCCTTGAGCAAGTACTTCTAATACAATAGAAAGTAAGAGTGGTGATAGTGGGCATCCTTGTTTTGTTCCAGATCCTAGAGTGAAACTTTTGCACTGCACAATAAATTATATATATATATATATATATATATATATAAAATATATATATGCCAAATCATTTTAAGGAAGTATCCTTCTCTTCCTTTGTGATTTTAACTAAAAGAAGAATGCTGTATTTTGTCAAATGCTTTTTCTGCATCAATAGAGATGATCTCCCATTTATTTTTTCTTTTGATGTTTTAGTTTGTTTCATTACATTGATTTTCTTACACTGACCTTTCCTTGCAAACCAAGGATGAAAGCAACTTGATCATAGTGTGTAATTTATTTGTTGTGTTATTGGTTATGATTAGCAAGTATTTTGTTGGGAATTTTAGCATACAGATTCATTTGAAACACTCATCTTTAGTATTCTTTTCTTTTGCCATTTATATGTGCCTTTGGTATTAGTGTTATGTCATCATCACAGAATGAGTTAGGCAATATTCCCTCCACTTTTATTTTTTGGAAGAGTCTAAGAAGGATTGATGTTAGTTATTTCTGGAAGGATTGGTATAATTCACCAATGAAGCCATTTGGTCCTTGGCTTTTCTTAGTTTTCAGATCTTAGTTGCCTTATTCAATTTCTTTACTTGCAATTTTTCCTGCTGAGTTCATCAATTTCTTCTTTCATCAATGTTGTCTGCTTTAGTGTTTCTTGGATTTTTTCCATTTCATAGAAGTTATCCATCTCTTTGGCATTCTGGTTTTCAAAGTATCCTCTTATACATTTATTTCTGCAGAATCAGTGATGATACATCTCTTTTTGTATATTTCCATTTTCTCTCTTGCTTGTTAATATAGCTAAGGTTTTGTCAATTTTAGTATTCTTCTCAAAGAAACAGCTTTCAGTTTTGTCAAAATTTTCTGTAAATTTTTTTTAATTCTAAATTTTATTTAGGTCCACTCAAATGTTTCCTTCCTTACTTTGCTTGCTTTGGGTTTAGCTTGTTATTTAATTTTGGCTCCTCTAAGTGTGCAGTTAGTTCTATTTCAGGTCTTTATTTTTTAAATAGGCAGTTAGGGTTAAAGACTGTCCTCTTAGGTATTCTTTGGCTGTGTACATAGGTTTTGATATGTTGTGTTCTCATTTTCATTTGTTTAAAGTTAATTACTTCTTTTGTTTGCAATTACCTCTTTGATCCACTGATTTTCTAAGAGTATGTTATTTGACTTCCATATCTTTCTTTTTGTGCCTATTCTCTTTCCCTACCACATTTTAATTTCCACATTCATCCATTGTGGTCACAGAAATTACTTCATATAATTTCAATGTTTCTGAATTAATTGTAAGTTGTTCTGTGCCTACCATGTAGTCTATCCTGGAAAATTATCCACGTGTTCTCATGAAGAATGTATATTCTGCTGTATTTAGGTATAGCATGATGTTTTATATGTCTATTAAGTCTAGACCTTACAAATTTTTCAAGGTCTCTGTTTCTTTACTGTTTTTCTGTCAAGATGTTCTGTTTAATGGTGATATTCATGTATTAAAGTACCTTACTTTGATTTTAGAGGCATCTATTTTTTCACTTAGTTATTCCAATATTTGCCTCATATATTTTGGGGCACCTTGGTTAGGTGAATAAATATTTAATTGTTCTCACTTTTATTATATATAACACCTTTTATTAATATATAGTGTTCTTTTTCTCTTACGATAATTTTCCACTTAAAGTCTATTTTCTTTTATAATAATCTGACTACTCCTACCTGATTTTGCTTATTGTTTGTAGGTAAAGCAACCATTCACTTGCAAACTTCATCTCTGGGTTTAAGGTGAGTTTCTTGTCCAAAGCCTATAGATGTATCATAATTCTTCATCATTCTGCCAATCTGTGTCTTATTGGAGAGTTTAATCCATTATTATTCATTGTTATTGAGTTGTTTCGTGATATTTGTTTGGACATCCTTGATTAGTTGGTCCATAGTCTCCATCTCCTATTTTTCAGTTTGTTCTTTAGACTGGGTCATGTCTTCCTATTTCTTAGCACAGCTTGTTATTATTTGGTTGTGTCTAGGCATCTGCTTGTCTTCATGAGTTTATTCAGATGGTTATCTTCTTTTACTACTCCATGGTTTAATTTTTTCCTTTTTCAGACTTTGTTCCAGATATTCTATAACCTTGTACTTGTCTGTGTCTCCCTGAAAAAAATTTAAAAACATAGAAAAGGAAAGATAAAAGAGAATAGTAATAATAATAATAATAATAGTAATAGAAAAGGAACCATAAAAGATTGAGGAAAAATAAATAAAAAGAGTGAAAATCAAAAAAAAAAAGGTATAAACATAAATGGTATACTGAAAAAAAAACCAGAAAAATAGATATGAGAAGGAAAGGTAGAAAAATAAAAGAGCTGAAAAAAGAGAAGTAAAATAAATTCAGAAGACCAAGTAAGAGAAGGTGGGGAAAAAAAAGAAAAACAATGGAAGAGGGAAAAAAGAATGAAAGAAAATAAATATAAAATCTAAGGAGAAAGGAAGAAAGATAAAAAATGAAACAAAGAAAATAAATAATCATATTAATAATAAATCCAGGAGAAAAACACTTCCTTCTTAGGCCACTAAGAGCAATCTCAGAGTGCCATTGCTCATCAATCACCCTACATTCAAACTCAACAGGAAGGGTACCCAATTTTAGAGAATTAAATAAAGAATAAAAAATTTAAAAACGTAAAATTAAAATATAATAAAAACGTAAAATAACAGATCAAACTACCTAAACTAAACAAATAAGAATGTAACTAAATAACTAATGTCAATCTATAAATTCCTTTTCACACATACCAGATGGATACTTGATATCCCTAAGTCTCCCCTGGGACTCTTATCTTAAGCAGTGCTGGGTATTGAACTAGGGATATAGTAAATATGAGGCAGACATTTATTCACTGATCTACACCCTCTCCAGTCCAAAGGTTAGGTAGGTTTTGAAAGTTTCTCTGCCTCTCCTCTCCCTCTAAACCTTTAGGTGAGTTGGACTTCTAAAAGTTTTCTGGCTATCTCTCTAGCACTATTTGGCACCTGTTAGCCTATCCTCTCACTGTCATAGTTCCTCCATCTCCCAGGGCAGGTGTGCATGGCAGCCTGCCTGATACAATCACCACCTCCTTTCTCTGTGGGATTGCTTCAGCACTGACTGGGGTCTTTATATTATATTATATTTCCCCCCTCTATTCTGCTGTCCCTTTCTCCCCTCCCCTTTATACTTCTCTCTTTCTCTGAGTTGGCTGAGTGTCTGTTCCACACCTTTTTACCCCTCAGCTCCCCTATGGATGGTTCCAGCTGAGAATCAAATTGGGCTAAACTGGCCAAACTCCCTGAAGATAAACCACTCTCTGCCTTCCTCCAGAGCTCTCCTCCTTCAAGGGAGGAGGACATATTTCCCATCTAAGTTGATTGTAGTGAGCCAGGGATTTTACTGAGTCTATTTAGCTTGAGGGTGGAGGACATGTGCCATTCCCAGGTGCAGTGGTAAGTAACTCATGGTTTTAATTTGACTTCTTTTTTTCTCTGTGTCTTCTCCATCATGAATGAAGTACAGAAATCCCTTGATCTGCAGATCCTGAAAGCCATTCCCTTGGATAGCTTTTGCTCTTCCATCCTTCACTGTTTATGTGAGAAATTAGAGACCTATCTAGGTATTCTGATGACATCTTCCCTTCGATCACTATATTCCTTTAAAGTGTTCAGTCATTGTGCTTTACATATTTCTAAATTTCCTGAAAATTCAAATATGTAGTAAATATGTAAAAAGTATGTATTTTATTTATGTAATACATACATATTATTGTTTTTACCAATATTGCTGTGGCAGTTGATATTATTGATGAATTTCAAAAAGAAATATAGATTATATTTGTAAACTTGTCTGTTCCTTTGGGTGTGATATCATTTGATGGTATTAAATTTAGAGTTTTCACTTTTAATGGATTAAATTAAGGTACAATCTTTGATTCTACTGCATCAAAAGGATATTGAGTCCCTTCCCTTGGTGTTTGAAAATACACAGAGGAAATGACAAGGCAGAGGAGATAGCTGAGTTTTGATGCTGGAGCATCAAGGAGAAAGTAAAGTCATTCACCTGATAGTTTACATTTGGCCTTTTGGAGAAAGCAGTGCAGCTGAGCATGGAAAGAAATGAGCCCTGGAAAGAGAGACCAGCCTTATGCCAGCCTATGGCTGAAATTAAAGGAAGCTGGGACTTAGAGACTGAAGAGGAAGAGGAAGGCTGAACATTTACAGACACTGGCAGCCATCTTGCTTCAACATATGGCTACAGACTTTGGTGGGGGAAGTAACATGCCTTTATGGCCTTGTGACTGTAAGCTTCTACCCCAAATAAATACCCTTTATAAAACTGACAGATTTCTGGTACTTTACATCAGCAACCCTTGGCTGACTAATTGCATTGTATTATTATAAATATATATATATATATATATGTGTGTATATATATATAATATGTATATTCATCCATACATCTTTCAATTCATCCAATTATCTTTATTTTATATTTTAAAATATTTGATTTTCAGGTAAATTGCAAACATCAGCACGGTTCAACCATAAACGATTGTTGATGCACTTACTTACCTGCAATTATTTTGGTGTTTCTTTGGTTTTAAACATAACTTACAAACAGTTAAATATAGTATATAGTATTCAAATATTTTGACAATCATAAGCACTACTATAGCCCCACCCTTAACAAAATAGAGCACATTTTCATCACCTGAGATATATCTCTTTGACCTTCCTTTTGAATTCTTAAATCACACTCTATCAAAAGACAAGTTCTGTTTCTGTTGTTATTGTTGTTTAATTCATTCATGTATTTTCTGTCTATAAACCAATTCCTTGATGGTGATTTTTTTCAACCCACTCTGGAAAATGATGGGAGTGGAAGACAGTTTGGTAGTTCCTCACAAAATTTAGAATTACCATATTAGCAAGCAATCCCACTTCTGGGGATATACCCCAAAGAATTGAAAGCAGGTTCTTGAATAAATACTTCCATGCTCTTGTTCAAAGCAGCATTATCCACAATTGCCAAAAGAGGGAAGAAACGTGTCTATCTGTTGAAGAAAGTGTATACAAGATTTGGTATATGTATTCAAAGGAATATTATTCAGATAAATAATGAATAAAGTAATGAAGCATTCAACAAATGGATAAAACTTGAAGATACCAAGTTGGGTGAAATACAGACACAAGAAGCACAGGAGGGAAACGGACTTTGGCCCAGTGGTTAGGGCATCCGTCTACCATATGGGAGGTCCGCGGTTCAAACCCCAGGCCTCCTTGACCTGTGTGGAGCTGGCCATGTGCAGCGCTGATGCGCGCAAGGAGTGCCGTGCCACGCAAGGGTGTCCCCCGCGTGGGGGAGCCCCACGCGCAAGGAGTGCGCCCATGAGGAGAGCCGCCCAGCGTGAAAAGAAAGAGCAGCCTGCCCAGGAATGGCGCTGCCCACACTTCCCGTGCCACTGACGACAACAGAAGCGGACAAAGAAACAAGACGCAGCAAATAGACACCAAGAACAGACAACCAGGGGAGGGGGGGAAATTAAATAAAAATAAAATAAATCTTAAAAAAAAAAAAGAGAGAAGCACAGGAGGACACATACTGTGTGATTTTTCCTGATATGAAGTAATTAGAACAAGCATCTCATAGTGTCAGAATATAGAATATGGTTTACGTGGTGATGAAATCGTGATTGAGTATAAAGTAAGGCTTAAATTGTAGAGTTCCTATTTCAAAGGATGGAAAATTTCTTGTAGTGGAGTTAGGGGATGATACCCTAACCCTATGTATATAAGTAACTCAAATTCAGTGCCCAGAGGAGAAGGGGTTACCCTGAGGCCTGGACTCAATTTGAGGGTGCCACACCTCTCTGTCAATGATGCCTAAGCTCTGCCCAAACCTAGATGTTCCAGTACTGGTCCATCCAGGGAACCTTGGATGGAAAAATAATTAATCTTTTTGGCATTAAACTCCATTTGTTCCTGATCCCAAAGCAAAAGTGTCTGCACCATGTTGGCCAGAGTGAATGGCACTACTGCTGTTCCTCTGCCCCTCCTGGATGGGTCAATGGGACTGCAGAATTTTACCTGAACAATTTACCACTCTTCTGAGGTCCCTCTGTTGTGAAGGGGGTGGGCAATGTTCTATGGTACAGATAGAATTTAATGGGTAAGTGGATAAAGAAGTTACATTTTTAGACTTTTAGACACTGGTGTACAGATGACTAATATCCCTGCACTGTTGCTACCAACATGATAGGCAAACAGATAATCTTATAAGATTTTGCAAGGCAGCAGAAAGCCTGTCTCCTTTCAGAGCCTCTGTATTCCATTTTCCTCAAATTTTTACTTTGTTTTCTTCACAGATTACTGGTATAATGAATTAAGTAATCCTTCAATTTACTTACTTGTGTTTTGCAGTAGCTATTCTGCTATTTTGTGTTTCTATATTGCCAATGTTTTTGGCAATTGTGTGGTTAAAATTATATCTCAATTTTCATATCAGACTCATTAACTTCAGGGCACAACAGCACAGAATATAACAGCTCATGCATGAAGATACAAAACATTTTCTTCACCAATATTGTCTTGCCAATCTGAAGACAGTTGGATTATCTTCTCTCAGACGCTCCCTTCCAACAAGCTATCAATGTTGTGAAATCAACTATCACACCCAACAATCTATATATGTGTACTGCTATGTGGTTAGATGAAAAAAGTTAGCAGCTAAGCTGTGGTTCATCTTTCTACCTTGAGAACACAGATAGGAGAAATAGTTAAATCAGACCTTTGTTGTACTTTTTCTAATGAGATGTCCTGCTGATATTGTTCATGTGAAGGAGATTTGGTCTATGAAATGTGTTTAGGAGGATATAATTTGCTTTCTTAAGTTTTCTTTGTTGTAAAAGCTTAAAATTAACAAGTTCATAGAACTGATTTTCTGAAATATGTCAAAGCATACTATGAAATTTTTCTAGTAGAAAATGAGGTATTTTCTGTCCCATATGGGTCATTTCCTTAGCCAAATAACTGCTTTTGTACAAGGTAATGCCTGTCAGTTATGTTTTGGAGAACTCCTTTTTAAAATCAGAGGAATTTTATATACTAAAGTAGTAAGCAATGCCTACAGGAATTGCAACCATAGTCATAGGCTTAATTTTTTGTTTCCACCTTGAGTCACTTGTGTCCTCAGAGCTACTAATAAAATTCATACTGGTTAAGATTTCTGATTCTTATGAGTCCAAATTGGTTCTTAGTGGGGAAGTTTAGCAAGTTAGAAGCACAATAACCACATTTATAAACCATGGATTCAAGGCACTAAGTGACACTTTAGTGACAATTAACTTCTGTCCCAGACTAGGTGGATGAAGGAAAATACTGTTGTTTGGTGGAGATGCCTAAATGTTCACCCTCAGTAAACAATAATAATACTTCTAACTTGGGTTCCACATGATTTTTTAGTGTGTGGAAATAAAAAACCTATTACTGATACTTGGTGCACAACATGTTAGAAAGAGCATCATTTAAATGCTGTTGAGTAAATGTTGAAATGGAACTCCTATAATTTCGCATTTCCTTCATTTTCTGCTGAAGTTCATCATCAAGCAAGATAATGTTTGTGAAGAACTCATGAAGGTAATGAAACAAAAGTTGCATGATTAAACATTTTTATCATTTCAGTGGACTGCTTAGAGAAAAAGTGGTCAAACATCAAGGTTATATCATTACTTTGGTTCTGGAAGGTTAATTTGAAATTTACCTTGAAGAGGTACAATCCATTAAAAGATTTAAATTAGTAAAGAAGCAACTTAAATTGAATTAGGAAACTGGACAAAACTAAGTAAAGAAACAATGAGCAGAAAGAAGAGGGAATGTGTCTTGTTTGCTTAATAAATGACCAATCATAGGGCCAGAAAAAGCCATGGCCAAACCACGAATTGTTGATAACAATTAAATCTATAACTCCTAATTGTTTTTTGTAACTAAAATTGTGGTGAGGAACTGAATTAACTTTAGGGATAGTTGTTTTGTAAATCCACACAGTTAAGTAAACATCCATTGTTATAGGATAAAGCTGAAATTTAAAAATTACTATCCTAAAATCCATTTAATTAATTACTGTGTTCTCTGAATTCCATTTTCATTGCCATTATAAATTTGTTGGATTTTTTTCTAAAATAGGTGACATATCTTTACCAAATTTGTTGTATTTTTTTCTTTGTATGAAATTCAGATATCTCATTTTTTTAAACTTATGTAGCCTATTATCTATATATTCTTTGCAACATTTATATAATTGAAGTATCTTTTTAAAAAATAAAAAAGGAAAACCAGAAGAAAAGACACAAACAAAAAAATTTATTTAGCCTCATGGTGAACTACAAATCTAGGATATTCTGAGCTGTTTGAAATTTCTTGTAACTCTGGAAATAAATGAGTTTATTTCTTCAATGACCCTTTCCTTCTGAGGAAAAATGTGGTAGTTAAATTTGATTCTATTCCCAGGGTATTTACTTAAGTCAAGGAGGATCACGTTAAAATAGGAAGGAATCTTAGCCAATCATCCATAATTCTTAGTCTGGAACAAGATTGTAGGTAAGATCATGTACTGCAGCTGAGTGAATCTGGATAAGATCAAACATTCTTTGCTCTGAACACATTTTGTGACCTACTCTCCTTTGCGATCGTAGTCAGATGTCTTCACTTCTGTAAGTGTTAATTTTATCATTTTAAAGTGGGGATGATAGGTTTGCATAGAAGAGAAGTAAAACATATCCATCCACTCTGAGTTAAGAACATTTTCTTCAGACCTTGAGGAACATGTGGAAAAGCCTAATTACCATAAGGGTGTGTTGTAATGCTGCAGTCCAGGAGCATACAAGTCTGGATAAGATGAGCTCACAGTCATAAAGGAAATTTGGTGGGAAGTTGGCACAGTCCAGTACATTCTACTTCACCACCTGTTTGGAAACAGAGATAGGGAAAATTATACCATACTTATGCATCCAGAATTTTATTCCAAATGTTATTAATTTTTCATTATTTAACAACACAGTAACACTTTCCAGGCATTCTCTTTATCTTGTTTAAGTTATTTTATACTACCTCTTTCCTTTTATTTCCCATTGTGACCACTTATTCCATGCCATCTTTTAAAAATTCATTGCTCCATTTTTAGAATAATATCTGAGTCACAACTCATTTATCTGCCACAAAGATATCTTTCTTTTAAAAAACCAATTAATTTTGAGGAAATGGAGGCTTGCTTATGTTATACCCCTGAGCATACAAAAGCTGCCTTGCTCTCAAGGTAGACATGTGAAAGTTAAAACTCTGAGCACATCACTGATATGCCTCAATTCTCCCATCCCACTTAGGATGACCACTGTTACAAACATTTGTTAAAGTGTTCTACCTTTACAGCTCTCAGGCTACTGAGGTTATACTTAGTTGTCAGTGTGTATCCTTGTTGAAATATCATTCCTTTCCATTTTTACCAAAAAAATAATACCCAATTTTCAAAGAATAAGCATTTCCTTTGCCACATATTTCTATCAAACTACACTGATGCCCTCAGTATGCCTGAAGCACTTATTGCCTATTCTAATCTTTTGCAGTCATGTTACATGGTTTTTATAATTTTAAACAATATTTTAAAGAATGTAAATAAAATATTATTTTCTTTGAATAACTAACATGCCAATGTAGGACATATATTGGGGGGAAAGGACTGAGACATTAAATAAAATTTTGTATTGGGCATATAATTGCTGATAATTTGTTTTGATTTGCTGAATTCTTCAAAAAGAGTTCAGACATAGAAGAGAAGAAAAACAAAATAATTTGGGGGAACACTGATTTTAAAGATAAAATTCAAAAATTTGCTGTTAAAGCAGAAAAAAACTCTATGAATGATTTGATGGAAAACTAGATATTTTAAGGCAGTGTTTTCCAAATTCAAAATGTCTCAGATTTTCCTAGAGACATAAGTAAAATACTTGGGACTAAGCATCACTCAAGAAATTCTCTTTCTCTCTGGGTTGGGAATGGAGAAATTTCATTTCTAAAACCCCCCCAAGTGATGCTGATGATTTTGCTCATGGTACCACATTTAAGAACCACTGTTCTAGGCAATTGGCAGCAGAGTTGAGACAATCCTAAGAAAGAAAAAACATACATTTGTTACAAAATCTCAAGGAGAGTTCTTAGAGCACGAGCAAATTTCACTTGAATAACACACAGTCATTTACAAACATTATTTTGGTTTTCTGTTTGCTATTCTTCTAACTTCATGATGTAAATTCAGTCAGTTTATGAGGGCAATTTAATTGGAAGGTAGAAGGAATCACATACCCTTTCAGAATGTATGAAGTATATGTATATGGTGGGAGAATTGGAATGATGCCCAAATGAAGGTATTTTATAGGAAAATGCTTTTATGAGTTTAAAAACTTTGCCTGGTCTTGCTCCAAATATTGACCCTGAAGAGCTAAATTCTCCTTATTTTTTAAAGCCCTTTCTTGTCACTCACTACATTACATTTTAGTTGTTTTATGATTATATCTAATGATTAATAGTTGAATAAAATTTTTCAGTATTTCTTCAGTAGGGCCTACAAAGTTATAAATAACCAACACCAATATTTTTCTGAATTTAGATGTGATGAAATGGATGTTGGCATTCTAACTGCAGAAGCCAGAGAAAAAATGAGAAAACAAATCCTCATATACAAAGTTTATATCACAAACAAGAAAAATAAATTTAGCTTAAAAAATATATTTCAGATAACTGCTGCAGATTCACTGAGAATTTTACTATACTGTAGTATAGTAAAATCTGAAATACTGGCAAAATCATCATTCTACTTGATATAGCTTCATAATGGGATCCTGCATATGCTACCACCACTTAAGACTATGACAATTAAATGGGTTTTACTAAATAGCATCAACATGCTTTTCCAATGGACAGTAGTGCACTACAACTTTAAGTAGGATGGATCCACTTTTTCTCCAAGATAAGAGGGAGGGGATAAAATAAGTGTAAAGAAAACAGATTGGTGGAGAACTATAGGGAAAATGGACTGTTCTAAAGACATGTTGATAACAGGATGTAGAGAGTGGTGAAGGCTAAGATCAGTGAGAGGTACATTGGGGGAATATAAATAAAACTAAACAGGAAAGAATCCAAGAGTTTATTACCTTAGGTGTATAAATATTAGATTTGGCTAGAAACCTCTCCTAACTCTCTAATGGCAACAGCAACAATCCTGAAGAATTCACTGAGAATGTTGTATATTCTAAGCCAAATGAAATGCTTGTGAAAATTTTTTTGCACGGTTCAAATAGTTTAGTACTGTTTTGAAGTGATTACCAAAATTGAGGTCTTTTTTCCAAACAAAATATAACACAGCAAAAGGAAAAAGATGATCTCATATATTTCTGTTCTGTATGCCCCTACTAAATTTATCTAAGTTGTCAAAGAAGAAAAAACAAAAACAAAAAACAAAAAAACAATAAAAAGACTTTGGGGGATACACTGGGAGAAAAGACTAGGAGATAATGCAATGTTAGCAATCAGGACATTAAAAAAATAAAGAAAATAAAAATGAGAATAAAAAGAAAAAAGAAAAAACGCAAACGTTGAGGGCTAGGACCTTCAAGGACCTCAGATGGACCTCAGGGCGTGATGGATTCAGGGATGCAAAGTCTGAGATATTGAGGACTCAAGAGGTGTGAGTCTCTGGGGTGTGGGCCACCAGGGTTTAGGGGACTCAGACCTGGCAACCTCAAATCTGGTTAACAGGGAGCCTGGGAGCACCACAGTGCAACACAGCCTTCAGGGATCCCCGCAGCTGGGTGCCAGCCCTATGGGTGAGGTCACATCTGCAAACTCTATCTTTTGTGTCTGAACCCCGCAATTCACTCACTCACTGGGGTCTATTCTGTGGATGTATCACCAATTCGGCTTCAGGACACCTTCCACTCTGTAAGCCCCCAGAACGGCCACCTGGGGGTGCCTCTACACTGCAGCCAATTTAATGACGCAGCTCAGTAGCCAGGCCCGGGGGTGGGGCTCCAGCCAGAAAGGCTGATAACAGAGTCTTAACCAAAATTCCCATGCTTCACAAAATATTCCCCTAATCGGCTTCCAGACGTCTCCCACCCTGCCAGACCCTGTAACAGCCTCCTGATGACATCTCTTTATTGCTAGCAATTTAAGTCTGCTGCAGATTGGCAGCAGGGCTTGGGGGGGTGGGGCTCTAGGTGGAAGCGCTATTATTTGTGTCCACAATCAAAAATTCCCCGCTTCACAATAAAACTCCTGTTTGTCTCCCCAAATTGGTCTGCAAAGGCCTCCTGTCCTGTTAACCCCCCAATAGCCCACTCAGGGCTTATGAATTCCCCAGTACTGCAGAGCCTCCAGAGATTGCCACAGCAACACCAGTGCCATGGCTCCACTCACCCCAGGAGGGAGTGTCCCGTGCACAGCTCCCACCTCCATGTAATAGAGTCTCAATTATATCTTATAGATGAATTTTCTCTGTTACCTTCCCACCAAATTGATGTGAAGACACCTCCTGCCCTGCAAAAATCCTGAAACAGCCTGGTCCTGAAGAACCTCCAACACTGCCCAGTTGCTTCTTTGCAGGAGAGATTATCAGGTAAGCTCACTCAGCCACCGTCTTGCCCCACCCCCTGCTTCCTGTTATTGTAGATGATGATATAGTTTTGATAGAAAATAGCTGATTGTTAGTTTCTATATAAATATGATGTGGAAACTTGGGTTGTGGCTCTGTTTCAGAAGCTGTAAGTCCCCTGGTCCCATCTTTATTTCCTTTCTTATGTCTTTATGTCACTTTATTTCTTCAGTTCTGTGTTATCTTCCCTTTGTGAAGACCTATTGCTGAGCTGGTCTCAGCACAATGCACTCTTGAAAAAACAGTGGGTTAAAAAAGAAATTGCAAGAAAAAGTAAAAATCTCAAGATGAATGAAAAAGTGAACACTGCATTGTTAAAAACAGCAAACAGTGCTGTCAGTGAAATTTATAGCCTCAATGCATGCATAAAAGAAGAAAGAGGTAAAAATTACTCTTAGGAAATATATAAGACCAGTTGAAGACCAACAGCACACCTCTTGGAACTAGAAAAAGAACAGTAAACTATTCTCAAAGCAAACAAGAGGAAAGAAATCATGAGGATTAGAGCAGAAAAAATAAAATTGAGAACAAAAGAAAATTATAGAATAAAAAAAGTTGGTACTTCAAGAAGATCAACAAAATTGACAAACCCTTAGCTAGACTGACAAAAACATATAGAAGATGCAAATAAATAAAACCAGAAATGAGAAATGAACATTAATACTGACCCTAGAAACACATGACCACCCTACACTGATGTTAGAAAAAATAAAAGACTTGACAAACCAATCACAAGTAAAGAGATTGAAAGAGTCATGAAAATTTCCTAAGTGTGGTGGCATGTTGGGTAATGGGAGAAGTGTGGGGATGGTTGCTCCTGTAACATGCATCTAAGGCACATGAATATGTTCAAATATTCATGGGGCATTGGCATTTTGGATGGAATTCCATGCAGAAAAAGAGAATATTGACTTTCCATCCTGGCAAATTATGCTACATTCTCTAATAGAGCTGCAAGTATCCTCTGAGTACAAAGGCAATGTGAAGGAAACAGACCCTCATGCAAGGCCCTTGAAAGTGATGATTGTACTTATGAATGTTTCCTTATGAAATTGAAACTTAGACTTACATTATATATTTCCTAAGAATAATTATCTCATGAAAATTTCCTTATTGCTCAAATGTGGCCTCTCTCTAAGCCAAACTCACCATATAAACTCATTACCTTCCCCCCAGATTGGGATATTACTCCCAGGAATGAGCCTTCCTGGCATGGAGGGATTATTACCAAGCAACAACTAGCAATGCATCTAAAAAAAAGACCTTGACCAAAAGGGGGAAATATTAAAGAAAAATATATTTTTATGGTTAAAAGATTTGAAAGTGAGTTGGGATGTCACTTCAGAAGCTAAACTTATATACATCTCTGCAGAATCTCATTGACTGCCACAGTAAACACTGCCTCAAACAACAGGGCTCCTGAGGACTCTACAGACATACAGACACTATAAGCAGTGCAGACAAGCTCAGGAATTTGGCATCCTGTCTGTAGGCTAAACTTTGAAATTTATGCTCCCCAGTGTAACAGAGTTAGACTCATTTATAGTTTCCCTACTCATACTAATGGTTTTTCTGTCTCATTTATTTGAAAGTATAATTAGCATTATACTTGTTAAATATATCTTAAAGACTTAAATCTTTGATCTATTCATTTACAGCCACTACTTTCCACTTGATTGGACTAGCCTAGTACAACTAACAAAAGATGATGATTGACAACAAACAGCCCGAGGAACAGAAAGTGTCTGCAACTGCAAGCAAAATAGTTCCATCCAGCTGTCCCATTGAATCTAAGCTCCCTCTCACTGGGAAACAGAATGGGCATCATTGTCCCAAAAATTCTCAAAATTAGGGAATGAACAATGGGCTAAAGTAGACTTATTATTCTATTATTAGGTTATTATTATTTCAGCAATGGAATAACTTTTATCATTGATATAAAGGCAATAGACATCGGAGGTTCTGATGGGAGGGAGAAGGAAGAAGATGTGTAATATGGGGGCATTTTCAGGATATTGGAATTGTCCTGCATGACATTGTGATGTACTATAAGAAAATTAAGAATTGTGAATTCATAAGCTTTGTAATAAATAGAGTCTGTTGTTTTAGCCTAAAACTGTGAATGATTTAACTTGTCCATTGTCCTTTGGAATGTTGTAATGCTGCTATGAGGCAACCCTCTCACCTAGTAACAAAATAAATAAATAAATAAATAAATAAAATGAAGGATTCAAAGGAACAAGTTACCAGTTTTGGCAATTGCATGTATCCCCTGTAAAAGTAAAAGTTGAAAACCTTCATGTTCCTATTCAGTGTACCATGAATAGAATAGAACAAAGACCCTTCAAGAAACCACATCTCCTGTGGAGGGCTGGCTACCATCCTCCTGCTGGATGGATTTAGTTACTTTTGATGAGGTCATTCCTCAAGAGTTGCAAGACTCATTGGATTTCTGAGACTTAGAATCTTTTAAAAAGGATGGTCTCCAAACTGCCAGTCAGTGACTTACCTATTAGGGGGCATTCTGCCTTGGGCCTTTTTTCCAATCAGGATACTGATTAGCTGCAAAGAGGTTCTGCAGCCATGTGAGAGATGAGATGTTGAGTTTTCCCCTGATTTTTGAGTGGTTGTATATACTTTCATCCTTTCCTATGTCTTTAATTGATTACTTTTTGTCATTTCTCAAATGTTATAATCATTTGAAATAACCAGAATCTCATTTGATTTAATAAAATTGCCTCTATAGCATTTAGAGTTTCTCCCTCTTCCTTAGCAGAACATATTGCAATGATGGATACAAGCCATTATATAGTTTTCATAAACTACACAAGTGTGTGGAACACAGCTTAAATATAATTTAAACTATAGCCCAAGGCTAATAGAAATACTTAAATGTTTTTTCATCAGTTGCGACAAATGTAGCATACTAAAAATAGAAGTTAATGTGGGAAAGAGTGGGAAGGAAAGTTTGTGGAGCATAGGCAAATATTCTATTTTTTTGTTGTTAAAATTTATTTAATCTAACCATCCTTTAAAAATAAAAAATCATTAATAAATTATTTTCTCAGAAATGAAATGCCTAGGATGAGATGGCTTCACTAGTGAATTGTCCCAAACTCTTTCTTTGAAACCAATATCACCCAAATGCCAGATAAAGATGTTACAAAAAAGAAAATTATGGACCCATTTCTCTAATAATATAAAAGCAAAAATCCTCAGCAAAACACTTGCCAATCAATCCAAACAAACGTTTAAAGAATTGTATGTCATGCTCAAGTGGTTTTTATCCCAGGTATGCAAGTATGTTTCAACCTAAAAAATTCATTGTAATATATCAGACACTGCTTTCCAACAAGTTACCCATGCTGTGAAATCATCAATGATAACCATCAATCTGCACCTGTTCACTGCTATGTGTAGCTAGAGGGAAAAAGGTTAGCAGCTCTGCTGTGGTTCAACTTTCCTACAGTTGGAACACAGCCAGGAGAAATATTCAAATCAGAGCTTTGATGAACTTTTTCTAATGAGATCTCCAGCTGGTATTTTTCATGTAGAAGGAGGCCTAGTCCAAAAAATGTGTTTAGGAGGATATAATTTCCTTCCTTAAATTTCATATGTTGTAAAATCTTGAAATTAACAAGTATTAATACATAGAACTGGTTTTCTGAAATATGCCAAAGCAGTCTATGCAGTTATTCTAGCGAAAAAAAAAAAGAATTATTTCCTTATCCAGATAGCTACTTTTGTATAAGGTAATGCCTGTCAGTTATAATTTGGAGAACTCCATTTTAAAATCAAATCCACTTTATATAATAAAGTGGTAAACAAGGCCTAGGGGATCTGCAACCACAATCTTAGACTTAATTCTTTGTTTCCACCTTTAGTGGCTTATGTCCTCAGAATGACTAATAAAATTCATACTGGTTAAGTTTTCTGATTCTTATGATTTCAAATTGGTTTTTAGAGGGGAAGTTTAGCAAGTTAGAAGCACAATGACCACATTTATAAACTATGGATTCAAGCCACTAAATGACACTTTAGTGAAAATTCATCTCTCCTGTCCCTGACCAGGTCGATGAGGGAAAATACTGGTGTTTGGTGGAGATGGCTAAACATCCACCCCCAGTAATCAGTAAAAATTCCTTTAAATTATGGCCCACATCTTTTGTGTGTGTGTGGAAATAAAAAATGTGTGACTGAGATCTGGGGCACATGTTAGAAAGACCATCATTTAATTTGCTTTGAATGAATATGGAATTGGAGCTCCTATAAATTAATATTTGCTTCAATTCTGCTGAAGTTCATCATCAAGCAAGTTAATGTTTGAGAAACACTCATGAAGGGGATGAAAAAGAAGTTTCATGGTTATGTAGTTTTATCATTTCAGTGGACTGCTTAAAGAAGGATTCAAACATCAGGGTTAATAACATTGCTTTGGTACTGGAAGGTTAGCAATTTGAAATTTACCTTGAATATATACAATACATTGAAAGATTTAAATTTGTAAGGAGGCAATTTAAATTGAATTAGACAATTGGACAAAATCAAGGAAAAAAGAAATGATGATCAGAATGAAGAGAAATTTTTTCTTGCTTATTGATAGATAACCAATCATATGGCCAGAGAAAGCCATGTCAAAACCATGAAATGCTTAATACAATTAAGTCTATAACCCTAAGTTGTTTTGTGAAGCTAAACTTTTAATGAGAAATTGATTTAATTTTATGGATAATTGTTTTTTAAATCCACAACTGTAAAGGAAACATCCATTTTTATAAGGAAAACCTGCAATTTAAAAATTACCAGAGGAGGTGGGGAAAGATGGCATCTGAGTGAGTGCACCTCATAATCTCTCCTACAAAGAAGCAGCTGAGTAGGGTTGGAGTCCTACTGGACCAGGCTGTTTTGGTTGCTTGCAGGGCAGGAGGTGTCTGGTGTCGATTTGGTGAGACAGTGGTAGAAGAGAATCTTGCAAGAGGTAGAATTTTGGTACCCTTCGCCCTAGGGCTGTTGGCCCAGCCATGGTGATCCCTGAGAACTTTGTTGTGTTGAGGTATTCCCAAACCTTGAGAGGGCTGTATCAGGGGCTTGCAGGGGAGGAGGTGTCTGGATGTCGATTTGGTGAGAAAGTGACAGAAGAGATCCTTGTGAGAGGTGGAATTTTGGGTTTCTGACATGGAGATCAGAAGATGTGGACAAGACCACTCCCCCTAGGGCTGGTGGCCTGGCTGCAGCAATCCCTGAAAACTTTGTTGTGTTGCAGTGTTCCCAAACCCTGTGTTAACAGGATACATTGATCCCAGGTCTGTATCCCCTAAACCCTGGTAACCCATGCTCCAGAGAATCACACACCTTGAGTCTGCAATATCATGGACTTCCCATTCCTGAATACACTGTGCACTGAAGTCCATCTGAGGACCTTGATTAACTTAGCCCTCCATATTTTGTGTTGTTGTTTTTTTCTCCTTGAGCTTGGAGGAGTATACCAGATGACTTGGGGAGAGTCTGGGAAGAAAGGAGAGGCAAAACTGCTGTGAAAGCCCAATTTACCTAAACATTCTGTGATAGGAAACTTGGTCTGGGAGAAGGTGGAGTCAGAAAATCAGGTAGACTTTCCCTAGCACACCTAAGGGGGAGGAACTATAGGACGTGCTATCCAAGCTTTGAATAGCATATTTGGAGTTTCTGGTGAGGTGTAGGTGCTCTCATGCTGGAAATAAAGAGTCATAGTCTTCTGTGTTGAGTTGGTTCAACAAGGACTTACTTGAATCACTTGCCGGACTTTTCAGGCAGCTTTCCTGCTGCCCTGGGAGAGAGATAAGTGAGGAAGGGAGAAAGGGGGAAGGTCAGATCCCTAAACATTTTGTTTAACTGCAAAGAGGATTCCTACCTTGAAAAGTTGTTTCTATTCTTTTTTTTTTTTTTTTGTCATGGTTGCTAATGTTCCATTGTCTCCTGGCCTTTTCTCCCATTTTATTCATCAAAGTCCTTTTTCATTTATTTAGTTTTTTCTCTTTTTATTTTTCTTGCTTGTCTCCCCCCTCCCCTTAATTTTGCCACCCTTTTTCTCTTCTCTTTTTTATTTCTCTCTTTTTCTTTTTTTCGATTTCATTTTCTTTATATGATAGATGCTGCAGAGAATGCTTCACATTTGCTGTTTCCCCACCCTCCATTTCCTCTTTTCCATGTGTATTGATTTTGGCCACCTACACTATCCCCTTTCCCCTACATCTTTCTATCCTCCAACATCTACTGTTTATCTTACATTCAACCTCCCTTACTTGGGCCCCCAAATTTTCTGACTTTTTATTTCTAATACAAAGTTCTGTATTCTGTCTTTTATCCACTCTTGATATTACTGTGTTTTGTTTCTCTTTCCCTCTCTCATGAAAACACTGATCTTTTAATTCATACCATATGCCTCCCCATATTCAGTTGACTGTTTCATTACAGATACTCGACTTACTGCTATAAATCTACACAACTTACATGAGTCTAATATCCATTCTCCTACATTTCACATTGTTGCTCTGTCAATATTTATTATCAATACTACTTTATATATTTTCTTTTCTTACTCGTTTTGCTTTCCCTTGCCCTAATATTTTCTTTCAAAGTGAACTAAGCCAGCAACAAGAAAATAGAGTAAGAAGAACAAAGTGACAAAGAGAAGACATAACATTTATGCACGAACAACAACTAATTAATCCCCAAGACTAGACAAAGAAGCTAAGAAACTAATTAAACCTGTCAAGATAAAATGATGACTAGACAGCAACAAAAACTACAAACCAAACCAATAATCAGGAAAACATGCCTGAATCCAATGAACAAACTAAAAACCAGGAAGGGGAGCAGAACATCAGACAAGTAATTAAAGATCTCAAAACAGATATTAGAGACCAACTTAATGAACTAAAGGAAGAGATAAACAATATGAAGAAAACACTTGGAGAGAATACAGAAGAAATTGCATACATATGCAAAAAAGATAAAAGACACAATGGTGATGAACACCACAGTTCAAGAAATAAAAAATACACTCTCAGGAAATAGCCGCAGATTGGAAGAGGAAGAGGAGAGAATTAGAAATATGGAAGACAGTACATAGGAAATCAAATAAATAGTAGAACTGATTGATAAAAAGATAGAAAAAATCCAGCTGGGACTTAGGGACCTGAATGACAATGCAAAACACACAAACATACATATTATAGGCATCCCAGAAGGAGAAGAGAAGGGAAAGGGGACAAAAGGGGTGTTGGAGGGAAAAATGGTTGAAAATTTCCCAAATCAACTGAGGGAGATGGATGTACATGTCCAGGAAGCACAACATGCCCCAAACAACATAAATCCCAACAGGCCGACCCCAAGACATATACTTGTCAAATTATCCAATGCTCAAGAGAAAGAGAAAATTCTAAAAGCAGCAAGAGAAAAGAGAATCATCACATACAAGGGAGGCTCCATAAGATTGAGTGCTGATTTCTCATCTGAAACCATGGAGGCAAGAAGGCAGTGGAATGATATAGTCAAGGTACAAAAAGAAAAAAATTTCCAAACAAGAATAATCTACTGAGCTAAGCTAGGATACAAAAATGATGGAGAGTTCAAAATATTCACAGGTAAACAGAAGTTAAATGAGTATGCCAACAAGAACCCTGCCCTTCAAGAAATACTAAAGGGAGTTCTACAGGAAGAAAGAGAAAAACAGGACAGGCAGAGTTGGAGGAGAATGTAAGAGCATCAAAAAAGACAAAAAGAGAAGGAAAAAACAAACAAAATATCACAAACAGAAGTCCAATCAAAATATGGATAACATCAATAATTCCTTGAAAGTAATAACAATGAATGTCAATCAATTAAACTCACCTGTCAAAAGATTCAGACTGGAAGATTGGATAAGGAAATATGACCCATCTATATGCTGTATATATGAAACACATCTTAGATCCAGGGATTCTAGGAGGTTGAAAGTGAATGACTGGAAAACAACCTTACAAGCAAACAATAATCAAAAAAAGTTAGCGTAGCTATATAAATATCAGACAAAATAGACTTTAAATGCAAAACAATTGTGAGAGACAAAGATGGATATTACATATTAGTGAAAGGGACAATCTTTCAAGAAGAATGAACAATCATAAATATTTATGCTCCTAACAAGGGTGCCTCCAAATACATGAGGCAAACACTGGAAAAACTAAATGAAAAAATGGGTGACTCTACAATTATAGTGGGGGACTTTATTTTTTTATCTTATATTTTTTAAAATTTTTAATTGATTTTGTAAAAATATTACATTAAAAAATATAATGAGGACCACTTCAACCCCACCACCCCCACCCCACCACTCCCCCCCCCCCCACCAACACTCATTCCCATCATCATGACACATCCATTGCATTTGGTAAGTACATCTCTGGGCACCTCTGAACCTCATGGTCAATGGTCCACATCATGGCCCATACTCTCCCCCATTCTATCCAGTGGGCCCTGTGAGGATTTACAATGTCTGGTGATTGCCCCTGAAGCACCATCCAGGGCAGCTCCAAGTGCCTAAGACACCTCCACATCTCATCTCTTCCTGCCATTCCCCATACCCATTAGCCACCATGTCCACTTTTCCCACTCCAATGCCACCTTTTCTCTGTGGACATTGGATTGGTTGTGTCCATTGCACCTCTATGTCAAGAGGAAGCTCAGATTCCTCATGGATACTGGATGCAATCCTCTCGCTTTCAGTTGTAGGCACTCTAGGCTCCATGGTGTGGTGGTTGTCCTTCTTCAACTCCATATTAGCTGAGTGAGGTGAGTCCAATAATCAGATTGTAGGTGCTGGAGTCTGTTGAGGCTCAGGGCCTGGCTATCACATTGTCAGTCCAGAGATTCAGATTCCCTAAATATATCTTAAACCCTGACACCAACTACAACTCCAGCACAGTAGCATGAAAGTCTTAAGAAGAGAGATCCCATCTGAGTCCAGGTTCATCACGCATAAACACCACCTCCAAAGAAGGGCCATCTGACATGGCAGTTAACCCCATCTGCCATGACCATAGCACCCATGGGCCTCTTTAGCCCTCAAAGGAACCAATATCTGGGGGTTGTATCTACTTTATCTGTCTCTTAGACTCTGCTCAGTTGTGCATAAGGGCAATCCTTCTGACAGCCTCCAGACTCTTTTTTAGAGACTTGTAGCCATATAAACTCATTTCTCCTTTCCATTTCCCCCTTACATTAGGACAAAAAGCATTTTAAAGTCATGTTATTTTATGTAGACAGGGACATTCTGCTGATCCGCATTGAACCTTCCATTCCAGGTCATTTTCCAGTTGCATCATCAGTTGGTAGTTGATAGTGATCCCTTGGTGCCAGGGAGGCTCATCCCCGGGTGTCATGTCCCACACTAAGGGGAAGGCATTGCATTTACATGCTGAGTTTGACTTCGAGACTGGCCACATTTGAGCAACATGAAGGCTGTCAGGAGGAAATTCCCAGGCACAATGCTGCTCTAGGCCTTGTTCTTATTTCAAGCATATCAGCTCACAAGTATAGTCATTAGTATCAGGGCTCACTGTTGGACCCTCTTTCCTTCCTGGTCCTTGCTGCTGCACCTGGGAGACTGTTGCTGCTCCCCTAGGGACCGTGACAGAGCACCACTGGCCAGGAACCCAGTACCCCCCCAGCTGTAGTTTTTAATTGTTGCCACTATGGTATATCCAAACATTACCATGCACCCTGGACATATGTCATGTATAGCTCCCTGTCAGCCATATATCACCTGTCAATAGTATCCTATACCAGTATCCCTCCGTTGTCATTGTTGAACCACTCTGTGATCCAGAACTTCCTGAAAATTGAAGTAGTGGGGACTTTAATACACTACTATCAACTTTGGACAGAACATCTCAAAAGAGAATCAATAAAGAAACAAAAACTTTGAACAGTATATTAGAGGAGCTGGACCTAATATACATATACAATCATTACACCCAAGTACAGCAGAATATACATTTTTCTCAAGTGCACATGGATCATTCTCCAAAATAGGCCATGTGCTAGGCCACAAAGAAAGGCTCAATGAATTCAGAAAGATTGAAATCATAAATCATAAAAAATAACATGTCTGACCATAGTGGATTGAAGCTGGAAATCTGTAAGGGCCAGAGGCTCAGATTTCACACCAATATGGAAATTAAACAACACACTCTTATAAAAACAGTGGGTCAAAGACAAAATCTCAAAATAAATTAATAACTGCCTTGAAACTAATGAAAATGATTACACAACATACCAAAACTTATGGGATGCAGCAAAAGTAGTACTGAGAGGGAAATTTATAGCCATAAATTCATACATCAAAAAAGAAGAAAGAGCAAAAATTGAAGATCTAACTGCACTTTTGGAGGAATTAGTAAAGAAACAACAAAGTAACCCCACAGGGAGAAGAAAGAAAGAATAAAGATAAGAGTAGAACTAAATAAAATAGAAAATAAGAAAGCACTTGATAAGATAAACAAAACCAAGAACTAGTTCTTTGAGAAGATCAATAAAATTGACAAACCCTTAGCAAGACTAACAAATAAAAAAAGAGAGAAGATGCAAATATGCAAATTAAGTAATGAGAGAGGTGATATCACCACTGACCCCACAGAAATAAAGACTATCATAAGAGGGTACTTAGAAAAACTATATTCCAACAAAAATATCAATTCAGAGGAAATGGATAAATTCCTAGAAACACATAAGTACCCTATATTGATGAAAGAAGAAATTGATGCTCTCAACAAACCAATCACAAGTAAAGAGATAGAATTAGTCTTTAAAAACCTCCCAACTAAGAAGATCCCTGGACCAGATGGCTTCACAGTTGAATTCTACAAACCATCCCAGAAAGAACTAGTGCCAATCCTGCTGAAACTCTTCCAAAAAATTGAACCAGAAGGAACATTAAATAATGCATTCTATGATGCCAACATTATCCTAGTACCAAAGCCAAACAAAGACACCACAAGAAAGGAAAATTACAGACCAATTTCTCTAATGAACCTCGACACAAATATCCTCAACAAAAAATTTGCTAACTGTATTCAAAAAGACAATAAACGAATTATACCATATGACCAAGTGCGATTCATTCCAGGTATGCAAAGATGGTTCAACATAAGAAAATCAATCAATGCAATACAACATATAAACAGATTGAAAGAAAAAAATCACATGATTATATCTATAGATGCAGAAAAAGCATTTGACAAGGTACAGCACCCTTTCCTGATAAAAACCCTGCAAAAGATTGGAATACAAGGAAATTTTCTGAACATGATAAAGAATATATATGAAAAACCCACAGCCAACATTGTTTACAATGGTGAAATTGTAAAAATCTTTCCCTCTGAGATCAGGAACAAGACAAGGATGCCCACTATCACCTCTTCTATTTAACATTGTCTTAGAAGTACTTGCTCGAGCACTGAGGCAAGAACCAGCTATAAAAGGCATTCAAATTGGAAAGGAAGAAGTCAAAATTTCATTATTTGTAGATGACATGATCCAATACATAGAAAACACTGAGAGGTCTTCAACAAAGCTTCTAGAACTCATAAATGAGTTTAGTAAAGTTGCAGGTTATAAGATCAATGCACAAATATCAGTACCATTTCTGTGCACCAATAATGAGCAAGCTCAGGAGGAAACTAAGAAACAAATACCATTTACAATAGTAAATGAAGAGGAAGCAAGATGGTGGCTGAGTGAACTTGCCTTGCGGTCTCTCCTGGGAAGAGGCGGCTGGGCACCGCCGGAGGTTCTCTGAGGCCAGCTTTTTTTGGGATTTTTGCAGGGCAGGAAGTGTCTGGACATCAATTTGGTGGAAAGGTAAAGGAGAGGATTGGTCTATAAGATATAATTTAGGATCTATTGCCCGGAGGTGAGACCTGCACATGGGTTGCTCCCTCTTTGGGGGTGGGTGGAGCCATGGTACTGGTGCGGCGGCTCCACTTTTTGGTGGCTCTGCGGTGCTGGGGAGTTCATGAGTCCTGGGTGGGCTGTTGGGGGGTTGATGGGATGGGACGCCTTTGCGGATTGATTTGGGGAGACAGATCGTGTTTTGTTGTGAAGCAGGGGAATTATTGATTGCGGACAGAAACAATAGCGCTTCCACCTGGAGCTCCGCCCCCACAAGCCTGGCTGCAGATCTGCAATGGAATTAGATTGCTGGCAATAAAGAGACGTAATTGGGAGGTCGTTATAGGGTGCAGTGAGGGAGGGGGACACATCTGGAAGCCGAGTAAGGAATATTTTGCGAAGCCTGGGAATTCCGGTTTTGGAATCTGTTTTCGGCATTTCCAACTAGAGCCCAACCCATGGGGTGGGCCTCAGACCTGCGTCATTAAATTGGCTGCGGTGTAGAGGCGCCCTCACGTGGCCATTTTGTGGGAACACAGGGTGGGAGCTGTCCAAAAGCTGAATTGACGATATATCCACACAAATAAACCCTAGTGAGTAAGTGAATTGCAGGGTTCAGACATAGAGTTTGCGGAACTGATTTCCCCCATAGGGCTGGCACCCAGCTGCGGGGATTCCTGAGGGCTGTGTTACACTGCAGGGCTCCTAGGCTTCCTGTTGACCAGATTTGAGGTTGCTGGGTCTGAATCCCCTAAACTTTGGTGGCCCACACCCCAGAGTCTCACACCTCTTGAGCCTTCAATATCTCAGACTTTTCACCCCTGAATCCATCACGCCCTGAGGTCCATCTGAGGTACTTGAATGCCCTAGCCTACAACGTTTGCATTTTTTCTTTATTGTTTCATTTTGTTTTGTTTTTATTTTCATTTTATCTTATTTTTTTTTACTTTTTTAAATGTCCTGATTGCTAATATTGCATTATCCCCTAGTCTTTTCTCCCAGCGTATCCCCCAAAGTCTTTTTATTATTCAGTTATTTAGGTTTTTTTTTTCTTTCTTGTAGTTGCTGTAGTTGGTGTTGCAATTGTGTTCATGTATATCTGTTTTTTTCTTTCCCCTACCTGTTCCCCACCCTTTGCTCACCCCCTTTTTCTCTCTTCCTTTCTTCTCTTCTTTCTTTCTTTTTTTCTTTTCTTTTTCTGTTTTCTCTCTCCCTCTTGTCCCTCATTTTCTACTTATTTTATTTTAACTCAATTATACAATAGGTACGGCAGGGAACACCTCACATTTGCTGGGTTTTCTCATCCTCCACTACCTCATTTCTGTGTGAACTGACTTAGGCTACCTACACTATTCCCTTTCCCCTACATCTTGATATCTGCCATCATCTACTGTCTCTCCTATATCCACCTCCCACCTCCCTTTCTTTGATCCACAAAGTGTCTAACCCCTAATTTCTAATACCTTTGTTTTGTTTTCTGTCTGTTATCCACTCTTGAAACTATTACCTTTTTTTCTCTTTCCCTCTCTCATGAAAACAATAGCTTTTTAGCTCATATCATATTCCTCCCATATTCAGTCATCTACCTCATAATAGGAACTCTACATACTGTTATAACTGTACACAATTTATATGAATCTAACCTCCATCCTCCCAGATCTCATATTCTTGCTTTGTTAACATATATCACCAATACTACTTTACACTTTTCCCTTGCTTACACAATTGCCTTTCCCCGGCACTAATACTTTCCTTTAAAGTGAAGATGCAACTAGAAAATGACCTTGAATTAAAGGTTCAATACAGATCAGCAGAATATCCCTGTCTACATATAACAACATGACTTCAAAATGCTGTTTGACCTAATGTAAGGGGGAAATGGAAAGGAGAAATGAGATTATAAGGCTATGAGTCTCTAAAAAAGAGTCTGGAGGTTGTCAGAAGGAATGCCCTTATGCACAACTGAGCAGAGTCTAAGAGACAGATAAAGTAGATACAACCCCAGGTATTGGTTCTTTTGAGGGATAAAGAGAACCACGGGTTCTATGGTCATGGCAGATGGGGTTCACTGCCAAGGCAGATGACCCTTTTTGGAGCTGGTGTTTCTGCATAATGGAATTGGACTCAGAGGGGATCTCTTCTCACAAGACTTGCATGCTACTTTATTGGAATTGTAGTTGGTGCTGGGGTTTAAGATATATTTAGGGGATTTGAATCTCTGGACTGATAATAAGACACCCAGGCCCAGAGCAGCTCCTACACTTTGATTTATTGGACTTACCCCACTCAGCTAACATGGAGTTGAAGAAGGTCAACCACCACACCATGGAGCCTAGAGTGTCTACAACTGAAGCAGGAGGAGTGCATCCAGTATCCACGTGGAATCTAAGCCCCCACTTGACATAGATGTGCAATGGACACAACCAATCCAATGTCCACAGAGAAAATGTGGAATGGGTGTGGGAAGGGTAGCCATGGTGGCTGCTGGGTTTGGGGAATGGGAGGAAGAGATGAGAGGTGGAGGCATTTTCGGGACATGGAGTTGTCCTGGGTGGTGCTTCACGGACAATTACGGAACATTGTAGATCCCCCCAGGGCCCACTGGATGGAATGTGGGAGAGTGTGGACTATGATGTGGATCATTGACTACGGGGTGCAGTGAGGTTCAGAGATGTACTTACCAGGTGCAATGGATGTGTCATGATGATGGTAGAGAGTGTTGCTGTGGGGGGAGTGGGGGTGGGGATGGTGTGGTTGATTGGGACCTCTTATTTTTTGAATGTAATTTTTAAAAATAAATAAATAATTTTAATTAAAAATAAATAAAGTGAACTTAACCAGCAACAAGAAATTAGAATAAGAAGAACAAAGTGACAAAGAGAAGATATAACACTTACACAAAAACAACAGCTAATTAATCTCCAAGAGTAGACAAAGAAGCTAAGGAACTGCTTAAACCCATCAAGATAATATGATGACCACACAGCAACAAAAATGTACAAACCAAACCAGTAATCAGGAAAACATGGCTGAATCCAATCAACAAACCAAAAATCAGGAAGGGGAGCAGAACTTCACACAAGCAATGAAAGATCTCAGAACATTTATCACCGACAAATTTGATGAAGTAATGAAAGAGGTTAACACCATGAAGACAACATATGGAGGGGAAATTGCAGACATGTGCAAAAAGATAACAGATATGATGGAAATGAACACCACAGTTCAAGAAATCAAAAATACACTTGCAGCAAATATCAGCAGACTAGAAGAGGCAGAGCAGAGAATTAGTGATGTGGAAGATAGTACATCAGAAATCAAAACAGATAGTAGAAGGGGTCGATAAAAAGATAGAAAAAATCCAGCTAGGATTTAGGGACCTGAATGACAATGCAAAATGCTCAAACATACGTATTATAGGCATCGCAGAAGGAGAAGAGAAGGGAAAGGGGTCAGAAGGAGTGTTGCTGGAAATAATGGCTGAAAACTTCCCAAATCTACTGAAAGAGACAGATGTACATATCCAAGAAGCACAGCGCACTCTACTAGTCCTAAACCCCAACAGGCCCACCCCAAGACATATACTTGTCAAATTATCCAATGCTCAAGACAAAGAGAAAATCCTAAAAGCAGCAAGAGAAAAGAAAACCATCACATACAAGGGAAGCTCCATAAGATTAAGAGCTGATTTCTCATCTGAAACCATGGAGGCAAGAAGGCAGTGGTATGATATAGTCAAGGTCCTAAAAGAAAAAAACTTCCAACTAAGAATACTCTATCCAGCTAAACTAGCATTCAAACATGATGGAGATTTCAAAATATTCGTAGATAAATAGAAACTGAAAGAGTATACCAACAAGAAACCTCCCCTTCAAGAAATTCTAAAGGGAGTTCTGCAGGAAGAAAGGAAAAAACAGGACAGGCAGAGTTGGAGGAGAGTATAAGAGCAACAAAAAAAGAAAAAAATAGAAGGGAAAAAATACAAACAAAATATGGGAAACACAAATCCAATCAAAATATGGCTAACACAAATAATTCCTTGAAAGTAATAACACTGAATGTCAACGGATTAAACTCACCTATCAAAAAATTCAGCCTGGGACATTGGATAAGGAAATATGACCCATCCGTATGCTGTCTAAAAGAGACACATCTTAGACTCAGAGACACATGGAGATTGAAAGTGAATGGCTGGAAAACAATCATACAAGCAAACAATAACCAAAAAAAGGCAGGAGTAGCTATATTAGTATCAGACAAAATAGACTTTAAATGCAAAACAATTATGAGAGACAAAGAAGGATACTACATTTTAGTGAAAGGGGAAATCTGTCAAGAAGATCGAACAATCATAAATATTTATGCTCCTAACAAGGGTGCCTCTAAATACGTGAGGCAAACACTGGAAAAACTAAGTGAAACAATAGATGCATCTACAATCATAGTGGGGCACTTCAATACACCACTACCTACCTTGGACAGAACACCTCAAAAGAGAATCACTAAAGAAACAAAACATTTGAACAGTATATTAGAGTAGCTGGATCTTATAGACATATATACATCATTACACCCAAACACAGCAGGATATACATTTTTCTCACGCACACATGGATCATTCTCCAAGATAGACCATATGCTAGGCCACAAAGAAAGGCTGAATGAATGCAGAAAGATTGAAATCATACAAAACAATATCTCTGACCACAGTGGAGCCAAGCTGGAAATTTGCAAGGGACAGAGGCCCAGATTTCACATCATGATTTGGAAATTAAACAGCACACTCTTAGAAAAACAGTGGGTCAAATAGGAAATCTCAAAAGAAATCAATGTCTACCTTGAAACAAATGATAATGATAACACAACATACTAAAATTTATGGGATGCAGCAAAAGAAGTACTGAGAGGGAAATTTATAGCCATAAATTCTTATATCAAAAAAGAAGAAAGAGCAAAAATTGAAGAACTAACTGCACATTTGAAGGAATTAGAAAAACAACAACAAAGTAACCCAACAGGAAGAAGAAGGAAGGAAATAACAAACATAAGAGCAGAACTAAATGAAACAGAAAATAAGAAAGCACTTGAGAAGATAAACAAGACAAAGAGCTGGTTTTTTGAGAAGATCAACAAAATTGACAAAACTTTAGCGAGACTAACTAACAAAGAAGAAAAGAGAGAAGATGCAAATACACAAAATAAGAAATGAGAAAGGCGATATCCCCGCTGACTACACAGAAATAAAGACTATCATAAGAGGATACTTTGAAAAACTATATTCCAACAAAAATGACAATTTAGAGAAAATGAACAAATTCCCAGAAACACATAAGCAACCCATATTGACGAAAGAAGAAATTGATGATCTTAACAAACCAATCACAAGCAGAGAGATAGAATCAGTCATTAAAAATCTCCCAACTAAGAAGAACCCAGGGCCAGACGGCTTCAAAGGTGAATTCTACAAAACATTCTGGAAAGAACTAACACCAATCCTGCTGAAACTATTCCAAAAAATCGAAACAGAAGGAACATTGCCTAACTCCTTCTATGATGTCAACATTACCCTAGTACCAAAGCCAAACAAAGACACCACAAGAAAGGAAAATTACAGACCAATTTCTCTAATGAATCTAGACGCAAAAAAACTTAACAAAATACTTGCTAATCATATTCAACAACACATTAAATGAATTATACACCACGACCAAGTGGGATTTATTCCAGGTATGCAAGGATGGTTCAACATAAGAAAATCAATCAACATAATACATCATATAAACAGATTGAAGGAAATAATCAAATGATTACATCTATAGACGCAGAAAAAGCATTTGACAAAATACAGCACCCTTTCTTGATAAAAACAGTCCAAAAGATTGGAAAACAAGGAAATTTTTTGAACATGATAAAGAGTATATATGAAAAACCTAAAGCCAACATTGTTCACAATGGAGAAATCCTAAAATCCTTCCCTCTATACTCAGGAACAAGACAAGGATGCCCATTGTCTCTGCTCCTATTTAACATTGTCTTAGAAGTACTTGCTTGAGCACTGAGGCAAGAACCAGCTATAAAAGGCATTCAAATTGTAAAGGAAGAAGTCAAAATTTCATTATTTGCACATGACATGATCCTATACATAGAAAATCCTGAGAGATCTACAACAAAGCTTCTAGAAATCATAAATGAGTTTAGTAAAGTCACAGGTTATAAGATCAATGTGCAAAAATCAATAGCATTTCTGTACACCAATGATGAGCAAGATCAGGAGGAAATCAAGAAACAAATACCATTCACAATAGTAAATAAAAACATCAAATACTTAGGAATAAATTTAACTAAAGAGGTAAAAAACTTATACACCGAGAACTATACAAGACCGTTCAAGGAAATCAAAGAATACCTAAATAAATGGAAGAATATTCCTTGTTCACGGATAGGAAGACTGAATATTATTAAGATGTCTATCCTACCAAAACTGATCTACACATTCAATGCAATCCCAATAAAAATCAACACAGCTTCTTTAAGGAACTAGAAAAACTAACTATGAAATTTATTTGGAAAGGAGAGAGACCCTGAATAACCAAAGACATATTGAAAAAGAAAAACGAAATTGGAGGAATCACACTACCTGACTTCAAATCATACTACAAAGCTACAGTAGTGAAAAGAGCATGGTATTACATAAGGAGAGACACACAGATCAATGGAGTTGAATTGAAAACTCTGATATAGAACCTCACATGTATAGCCATATAATATTCAGTAAGGCCACCAAACCCTCTCATGTGGGGGAGAGTTGCCTATTCAACAAATGGTGCCTGGAGAACTGGATAGCCATATGTAGAAAATGAAAGAGTATGACCATCTCACACCTTATACAAAGATCAACTCAAGATGGATCAAAGACCTACATATAAGAGCCAAGACCATAAAGACCTTGGAAAGAAGTGTAGGGAAACATCTACAGGACCTTGTAATACGAAATGGAGTCATGAACATCACACCAAAAGCACGAGCAGCAAAAGAACTAATAGATAAATGGGACTTCCTCAAAATTAAAGCCTTCCGCACCTCAAAGGAGTTTGTCAAGAAAGTAAAAAGGGAGCCCACACAGTGGGAGAAAATATTTGGCAACCATATATCTGATAAGAAACTTATAACTTGCATATATAAAGAACTCATATATCTTGAAAATAAAAAGATACACAACCCATTTAAAAAATGGGAAAAATATTTAAACAGACACTTCTCCACAGAAGAAATACAAATGGCTAAAAAGCACATGAAAAAATGCTCCAAATCTTTAGCTATCAGGGAAATGCAAATCAAAACTACAGTGAGATACCATCTTACTCCCATAAGATTGGCAGTTATGAAAAAAACAGAAGAATACAAATGCTGGAGAAGATGTGAAGAAAGGGGAACACTCATTCACTGCTGTTGGGAATGCAGAAGGATCCAACCATTCTGGAGGACAGTTTGGCGGTTTCTCAAAAAACTAACCATAGATTTGCCATATGACCCAGCAATACCACTGCTGGGTATATACCCAGCAGAACTGAAAACAAGGACACAAACCAATATATGTACACCAATGTTCATGGCAGCATTGTTTACTATCGGCAAAAGTTGGAATCAACCCAAAATGCCCATCAACAGATGAGTGGATCAATAAAATGTGGTATATACACACAATGGAATACTACTCGGCTCTAAGAACAAATACACTACAAACACACGTGATAACATGGATGAATCTTGAGAACCTTATGTTGAGTGAAGCAACCCAGGCATTGAAGGACAAATACTACATGACCTCAATGATATGAAATAAGAAAGCTGCCTCAGAGAGCTAGAGACTGAACGATAGGCTTACAGGAAATCAGGGGGTGGAGGAAGGATGTGAGCCGACGTCTGCAGGGGTGGAATTTCTGATGAGCTGGCGGTAAGTATGAACACAAAGAAGAGATAAAATGGGGGCAAGGGGTTGCCTTTGGGTGGTGCTTTGCCGGTTTGAGGGGGGCTGGGGATGGGTGGATGGGTAATATTGCCCATAAAGCGGGGGAGGGAGGGGTAGCATATGAACAAAGGAGAGTATCAGGTGTTGGTTGAGAGTAAAATGATGAGAAAATCGTGTCAAAATATAATTAAGAGGGTTACCTGTTTAGGATACTCGGAGGGGATGGTCTGATGCGGAACGGGTTCCTGGGGAATGTCTGAAGGCTCATTTTGCCAGAGTGGGTGGTACCATTGGGTAGAGACCCAAGTAGTGAGAGTGGGGGTGGACCCACATCTTGGGGAGGACTAATGCCATCAAATAGAGGGAACTGTATGTCCTGAGAGAAAGGGTGGCTCCCAGGGCATTGGGGCAGTTGAGCAAGTTAGGCCCTGAACACTGTTGCAAGTATCTCTGGACTTGGCTCCTCAGGAAACGGAGGTTGGCTGTCACTGTGGGCACCAAGGGGATGGGAAAATGGATGTTAAATGTGTGGAACCAAGGTAAATGTGGGGTAAGAGAGGAGTTTCGTGAGAGTACACAAGGATGTATATAAAACATGTAATATTACACCATAAACATATAGGGGACGACAGACTGATAATGTAAACCATAATGTAAAACATAGGATAACTAACAATTTAGAAAACTGTATATCCTAAAGTATGCACCACAATGTAAGCACAGATGTCACCTTGTTTGAAAACTATTGTCTCAGACTCTGTACATCACTTTAAGTAAATATGATGTGAATAGGTTGTAAGAGTATCGCTGTGGAAGGGAGAAGGTTTTGTGGTGGATGTGTGGGAGTGCTGTATATTGTATATATGAATTGCTGTGGTCTAGGGCTCTTGTGAAGAGAAGTTCAATAATTAGGGGGAAAAAAAAGAAAAAGAAAAAGATAGGATGTAGAATTTTTCCAAATCAACACGTATTCTATATCTAACCTTTAAACCCATCGCTATATGCCATTTTGCTAGTAAGGGATCCTGACATTATATTGGGCTTCAATTTTCAGGAAGTTCTGGATCACAGAGTGGTTCAACAATGGCAATGGAGGGATACTGGTATAGGATACTATTGACAGGTGATATATGGCTAACAGGGAGATATACAGGGCATATGTCCAGGGTGCATGGTAATGTTTGGATATACTCATAGTGGCAAAAATTAAAAACTACAGCTGGGGGGGTACTGGGTTCCTGGCCAGGGGTTCTCAGTCATGGTCCCTAGGGGAGCAGCGGCAGTCCCCCAGGTGCAGTGGCAAGGACCGGGAAGGAATGAGGGTCCATCAGTGAGCCCTTGATACTAATGACTATGCTTGTGAGCCTATATGCCTGAAATAAGAATAAGGCCTAGGGCAGCACTGTGCCTGGGAATTTCCTCCTAACAGCCTTCATGTTACTCAAATGTGGCCAGTCTCAAAGCCAAACTCAGCATGTAAATGCAATGCCTTTCCCCCAGTGTGGGACATGACACCCGGGGATGAGTCTCCTTGGCCCCGAGGGATCACTATCAACTACCAACTGATGATGCAACTGGAAAATGACCTGGAATGGAAGGTTCGATGTGGATCAGCAGAATATCCCTGTCTACACATAATAACATGACTTTAAAATGCTCTTTGACCTAATGTAAGGGGGAAAAGGAAAGGAGAAATGAGTATATGGCTATGAGTCTCTAAAAAAGAGTCTGGAGGCTGTCAGAAGGATTGCCCTTATGCCCAACTGAGCAGAGTCTAAGAGACAGATAAAGTAGATACAATCCCAGGTATTGGTTCCTTGGAGGCCTAAAGAGACCCACAGGCTCTATGGTCATGGCAGATGGGGTTCACTGCCATGTCAGATGGCCGTTCTTTGGAGCTGGTGTTTCTGTGTGATGAAACTGGACTCAGATGGGATCTCTTTTCATAAGACTTTCATGCTACTTTACTGGAATTGTAGTTGGTGTTGGGGTTTGAGATATATTTAGGGGATTTGAATCTCTGGACTGACAATATGAGAGCCAGGCCCTGAGCCTCAACAGACTCCAGCTCCTACAATCTGATTTATTGGACTCACCTCACTCAGCTAAGATGGAGTTGAAGAAGGACAACCACCACACCATGGAGCTTAGAGTGCCTACAACTGAAAGCAGGAGGATTGCATCCAGTATCCATGTGGAATCTGAGCCTCCTCTTGACATAGAGGTGCAATGGACACAACCAATCCAAGGACCTCAGAGAAAAGGTGGCAATGGAGTGGGAAAAGTGGACATGGTGGCTGATGTGTATGGGGAATGGCAGGAAGAGATGAGATGTGGAGGCGCATTTGGGACTTAGAGTTGCCCTCGATGGTGCTTCAGGGGCAATCACCGGACATTGTAAATCCTCCCAGGGCCCACTGGATGGAATGGGGGAGAGTATGGGCCATGATGTGGACCATTGACCATGAGGTGCAGAGATACCCAGAGATGTACTTGCCGGGTGCAGCGGATGTGTCGTGATGGTGGGGGTGGGTGTTGCTGGGGGGGGGGTCAGTGTTGGGGTGGGGGTGGTGGGGTTGAGTGGGACCTCATATATAGTTTTTTAATGTAATATTTTTACAAAATCAATAAAAAAAGAGGAAAAAAAACTCCCTACAGTAAACACAGAAAAAAAAAAAAGAACATTCCTGGAATAAACTATAATGATTTCAATTTTATTTAATTTAGGTGTAATCTCCCTACCTTTATAGAATGACAATTAAATAAATTAATATTATATTAAGTCTTTAAGACAATGAAATTCCAAATTCATGTTTAATGGAATTATGTTAAAAGGAGGAAATGTAGATCTGCCCTCTCTTCAATGAATAAAGTAAACGTCATTGATTACTAATTGTAATTTTTAAAAAAAAAGATTTATTTCTTCCCCCCACCTTTTTTGGTTTTGCACTCGCATCTGCTTTCCGTGTCTTTTCTTTTTAAAAAAAAAAATTTATTTATTTCTCTCCCCTTCCCTTGCCCATCCACCCACACCAGTTGTTTGTTCTCTATGCCCATTCACTGCATCTTCTTCTTTTCTTTAATTTTTTATTTTATTTTATTTTATTTTTTTAAATATTACATTCAAAAGGTGTGGGGTCCCATTCGGGCCCACCGCCCGCGCCCCCCACACCCCCCGCAGCAGCACTCTCGCCCATCATCGTGACACGTCCATTGCACCTGGTAATGCATCTTCTTCTTTGTCCACCTCTGTTGTTGTCAGCGGCATGGGAATCTGTGTTTCTTTTTCTTGCATCATCTTGCTGTGTCAGCTCTCCATGTGTGGGGTGCCATTCTTGGGCAGGCTGCACTTTCTTTCATGCTGGGTGACTCTCCTTATGGGGCGCACTCCTTGTGTGTGGGGCTCCCCTACACAGGGGACACCCCTGTGTGGCACAGCACTCCTTGCCCGCATCAGCACTGCACATGGCCAGCTCCACACGGGGCAAGGAGGCCCAGGGTTTGGACCACGACCTCCCATGTGGTAGACGGGCGCCCTAGCCACTGGGCCAAGTCTGCCATCCCCGTGTCTTTTCTTTAAGAGGCTCTGGGAACCCATCCCAGGAACTCTGATGTGGGAGAGAGTCATTCAGTTGCACACACCGCCTCATCTCTCCAGTCTGATGCATCTCTCAGTGTCTCTCCTCTGTGTCTCACTTTGTTGTGTCACCTTGCTGCACCAGCTGTGTGCAGCATGGGCTGTCAGCTCTCTGCTATGTGGGCTATCAGCTCTCCATGTCAGTGGACTTTCAGCTCTCTATGATGCTCAGGCCAGTTTGCCTTTACCAGGAGGCCCTGGGAATTGAAGCTGGGGCCTCCTATATGGTAGATGGGAGCCCGGTCACTTGAGCTACATATACCTCCCTAATTGTAATTTAATAAGCTTTGTTTTAATGTGAAATATCCATTCCATGTGGTTAGGGTAAATTATATGGAGTTTGAAAAATCATCTTCTAAACTGAAACATTTAAATGACTAATTCCAGGAACCCATTATTAGAAATGTAAATTTATATTAATAATGAAAGGTAACTTGATAGCAAGGAAATCTGTCAGAGGCCACCTCAATCTGCATGTTAAAGTGGTGGTATGGAAAGATAATCTTGATTGCATTGTGAACCCTTAGTTTTCATAAAATACTGGAGAAACTAGTTTCTCCTATACTGCTAAAGTAAAATACTTGTTCATTTACATAATTGTGGCAAAAGTAATATTTAATACGTTATATATTATATTGGAAGTATTTAGAAAATATATAAAGATTGACAATAAAAAAATAGTAAATGAAAAAATCAAAAACCTAGGAATAAATTTAACTAAAGATGTGAAAAACTAATACACAGAGAACTACACAAGACTGTTTAAGGAAATCAAAGATCTAAATAAATGGAAGAATATTCCCTGTGCATGGATAGGAAGACTAAATATTATTAAGATGTCTATCCTACCAAAACTGACCTACACATTCAATGCAATCCCAATAAAAGTGAACACAGCATTCTTTAAGGAACTAGAAAAACTTGCTATGAAATTTATTTGGAAAGGAATGACGTCTTGAATAGCCAAAGACATATTGAAAAAGAAAAACAAACTTGTAGGAATCACACTACCTGACTTTAAAACATACTACAAAGCTACAGTAGTGAAAAAAGCATGGTATTGGCACAAGGAGAGACACACAGACCACTGGAACCGAGTTGAGAGTTCAGATAAAGATCCTGATATGTATAGTCATATAATATTCAATAAAGCCATGAGACCCTCTCAACTGGGAAGGAATGGCCTATTCAACAAATGGTACCTGGAGAACTAGATAGCCATATGTAAAACAATGAAAGAGGATTACCATCTCACACCTTATACAAAAATCAACTCAAGTTGGATCAAAGACCTAAATATAAGAGCCAAGACCATAAAGACTTTGGAAAGCAGTGTAGGGAAGCATCTACAGGACCTTGTAATAGGAAATGGCTTCATGAACTTCACACCAAAAGCACGAGAAGCTAAAGAACAAATAGATCAGTGGGACTTCCTCAAAATTAAAGCCTTCTGCACCTCAAAGGAGTTTGTCAAGAAAGTGAAAAAAGAGTACAGAATGGGAGAAAATATTTGGCAACCATATATCTGATAGGAGACTTATAATCTGCATATATAAAGAACTTCTATATCTCGAAAATAAAAAGACAAACAACTCATTTGAGAAATGGGAAAAAGATTTAAACAGACACTTCTCCAAAGAAGAAATTCAAATGGCCAAAAAGCACATGAAAAAATGCTCCAAATCTCTAGCTATTAGGGAAATGTAAATCAAAACTACAATGAGACATCATCTTACTCCCATAAGATTGGCAGCTATGAAAAACAAAGAAGACTACAAATGCTGGAGAGGATGTGGGGGAATGGGAATAATCATCCAGTGCTGGTGGGAATGCAGAGAGATCCAGCCTTTCTGGAGGACAGTTTGGTGGTTTCTCAAAAAACTAGCTATAGATTTGCCATATGACCCAGAAATGCCACTGCTGAGTATATACCCAGTAGAACCGAATGCAAGGACACAAACCGATATATGCATACCAATGTTCATAGCAGCATTGTTCATTATTGCCAAAATTTGGAATCAACCCAAATGCCCATCAACAGATGAATGGATAAATAAAATGTGGTAAATACATACAATGGAATACTACTCAGCTTTAAGAACGAATACACTACAAACACACGTGATAACATGGATGAATCTTGAGAACCTTATGTTGAGTGAAGCAACCCAGGCATTGAAGGACAAATACTACATGTCCTCAATGATATGAATTAAGTAAACCAAGCTCCTTCAGAGAGCTAGAGACTGGATGATAGGCTTAAAAGAAATTGGGGGGTAGAGCAAGGATGTAAGCTGTCATCTACATGGGTGAAAACTATGATAAGCTGGAGGTAAGCATTTGTACAAGGAAGGGATAAAATGGGGAAATAAGGTTACCTTTGGGTGGGGCTTGAGGAGGACTAGGGTTGGGAGGATGGGTAATTGGGGGAGAGTGGGGAACATACGAATTTAGGAGATTATCAGGTATTTGGTTGAGAGTATAATGCTGAGAAAACTTTCAAAAATATTATAAGAAAGTTTACCTGTTTAAGATGCTTAAAGGGGATAATCTGACACAGGATAGGCTTCTAGGTAGTGTGTGAGTGCTCATTTTTCCATAGTGGGTTATATCATTGGATAGAGACCCATGTGATGGGAGTGAAGGTATACCCACATCCTGGGGAGGGCTCATGTTCTCAAATAGAGGGAATTGTATCTCTAGAGAGAAGGGGTGGCTCCCAATGCATTAGGGCATTTAAGCATGTCAAGCCCTCAGCACCGTTGCAAGTATCTCTGAACATGGCCCTTCAAGCAATGAAGATTGTCTGTCAGTGTGGACCCTGAAGGGAGGGGGAAAGGGGTATTGAATAGATGGAACCTATGTAACTTTGTGGGCAATAGAAGTGTGCCACAAAAGTATGCAAGGATGGATATAAGACATGTAAAGTTACACCAAAAATATATGGGGGCTGATAGGCTAAAATGTAAATCATAATATAAAACTTAAGATAACTAAAAATTTAGAAAATTGTATAGTCTAATATATAAACCACAATGTAAACCCAAATGTTACCTTGTTTGAAAGCTATTGTCTCAATATCTGTACATCAGTTTCAGTAAATATAGTATGAATAGGTCAAAAGATTATTGCTGTGGAAGAGAAAAGGGTTTTATCTTGGGTATGTGGGAGTGCTGAATATTGTATATATGAATTACTGTGATCTAAAACTTTTGTGAAGATAAGCTTAATATTAGGAAAAAAAGAAAAAGAAAGGACATAGACACTGAGGAAAAGATGGAAGAAGTTGCCTTGTCAATTCGAATACAGGGCAACACTTTTTGCAGTGATGGAAAGCAAAATATCAAAAACAAAGCTTTTGCATTTTAATTTTTTGATACCCCTATATATTTTACCTTATTCTTTCTAAATTAATATTTATTCTACATCTAACCTTTAAAGTCATCACCATATTCCATTTTAGTATTAATGGAACCTGGTGATATATTCGGCTTCATTTTTTAAAAAATATTTATTTATTTCTCTCCCCTTCCCCCCATTCCCCAACCCCGGTTGTCTGTTCTCTGTGTCTATTTGCTGCATCTTCTTCTTTGTCTGCTTCTGTTGTTGTCAGCATCACAGGAATCTGTGTTTTTTTTTTGTTGTTGTTGTTGTTGCATCATCTTGTTGTGTCAGCTCTACGTGTGTGTGGTACAATTCATGGGTAGGCTGTATTTTCTTTCAGCTGGGTAGCTCTCCTTACAGGGTACACTTCTTGTGCATGGGGCTCCCCTATGTAGGGGACTCCCCTACGTGGGGGACACCCCTGCATTGCATGGCACTCCTTGCATGCATCAGCACGCATAGCCAGCTCCACACGGGTCAAGGAGGCCTGGGGTCTGAACCGCAGACCTCCTATGTGGTAGACAGATGCCCTAAACACTGGGCCAAGTCTGCCACCTGGGCTTCATTTTTGAAGAAGTTTTGGGTCACAGGGGGGTTCAACAATGGGAGGGGAGGAATACTGGTGTGGGATGTTATTGACAGGCAACATATGGTTGGCAGAGAGTTCTCCAGGGTACATAAAAATGTTTGGATATTTTCATAGTGGTTACAATTAAAAACAACTGAGGGAGTGCTGAGTTCCTAGCCAGGGGGTTCTATTGCAGTCCCTAAAGGAACAGCAACAATCCCCCAAGTATGATGACAAAGATCAAAAAAGAAGGAAGGTCCAACAATGAGCCCTTGATACTAATGACTATGTTTGTAAGCCTGTGGACCTGAAATAAGAACAAGGCCTAGAGCTGCAGGGTGCCTAAGAGTTACCTTCTGAGAGCCTCCGTGTTGCTCAAATGTGGCCAGGCTCGAAGCCAAACTCAGCAGATAAATGTGTTGCCTTCCCCCCAGCATGGGACATGACTCCCATGGATGATCCTCCCTGGTTTCAAGGGATTACTAGAAAATGACCTTGAATAAAAGGGTCAACTCAGACCAGAAGAATATCTCAGTCTACAAATAATACCAGGAGTTAAAAATGCTTTTTAACCCAAGTAAAAGGGGGAAATGGAAACAACAAATGAGTTTATATGGCTTTGAGTCTCCAAAAAGAGCCAGGAGGTTATCTGATGGGTTGCCCTTATGCACATCTCAGCAGAGTCCCAGAGACAGATAAAGTAGATACAACTCCAGGTATTGATTCTTCTGAGGGTTACAGAGACCCACAGGTTCTATGGTCATGGCAGATGGAGTTCAGTGCCATGTCACTTGGCCCTACTTTGGAGTTTGTGTTTCTGTGTGATGGAGCTGGATTCAGATGTGATCTTTGTTCACAAGTCTCTCCTGTTACTTTTACCAGAACTGTAGTTGGTGCTGGGTTTTAGTGTATACCCAGGGGACCTGAATCTCTGGACTGACCATGTGATATCCAGTCCCTGAGCCTCAAGAGACTTGCAACTCCTACACTCTGGTTTATTGGGCTTACCCCACTCAGCTAACATGGAGGTGAAGAAGGTCAACCACCACACCAGGGAGCCAAGAGTGCCTACAACTGAAAGTAGGAGAATTGCATCCAGCATCCATGTGGAATCTAAGCCCCCTCTTGATATAGATGTGGAGTGGACACAACCATTCTAAGGTCCACAGGATGGAGGAATAGAGTATGGATTAGAGTGGACTTACTGATATTCTATTCATGAACTATTGTGATTAGTAATTGAAGAACATGTGGCATTGGTGTGGAGAAAGTGGACATGGTGGCTGCTGGGGGTATGGAGAGGGTGGAGGAGATGTGATGTGGGGGCATTTTGGGGGGTTGGAGTTGTCCTGAGTGGTGCTGCAGGGACAATTGCCAGACATTGTATGTCCTCCCATGGCCCACTGGATGGAACGTGGGAGAGTGTGGGCTATGGTGTGGACCACAGGCCATGGGCTGCAGCGATGCCCAGAGATGTACTCACCAGATGCAATGGATGCGTCATGATGATGGGGGAGAGTGTTACTGTGGGGGGAGTGGTGGGGTGGGGGCGGTGGGGGTGAATGGGGACCTCATATTTTTTTAATGTAATTTTTTTTTAAAAAATGAATAAATAAAATAAAATTTTAAAAAAAACTGATGATGTCACACAGACAAAAAAAAAAAAAAAAAACCATGAATGAAAGAATACAGTGGTGTGATATATTTAAGATACTACAAGAAAAAAACTTCCAGCCAAGAATCTTATAGCCAGCAAAGTTGTCTTTCAAAAATGAGGGTGAGTTTAGGATATCCACATATTAAGAGAAAGAGAGAATTTCTAACCAAGAGACCAGATTTTCAGGGTATTCTAAAGGGTATGCTCGACCTGAAAAGAAAAGAAAGGAGAGGCCTAGAAGAGAGTCTAGAAATGAAGAAAGTATCAATTATTGTAACTAAAAGTGTCAAAAGGACTGGTGAAAGAAAATATGACAGATAAAACTCAGTCAAGAATAAACGTTACCAATGACGTAAAGCATTTGTATTCAGAAATCTGCAACTCAATGTTAAATCAAAAAAGTTCTAAATAACTGGAAGTACATTCCATGCTTACAGATTGGGAGACTAAATATCGTTAAGATGTCAATTTTACTCAAATGATATACAGATGCAATGCAATCCCAATAAAAATTCCACAAGAATTTTTTTAAGTGAAAACATGATTATCAAATTATTTGGAAGGGTAAGTGGTCCTGAATAGCCAGTATCATCTTACAAAGGAAAGCAAACTCTCTTCTCTACACTTTACATTTTATTACCTTGCTATAATGGTTAAAAGAGCATGGTACTTGTGTAAAGACAGACCCATAGACAAATGTAGCCAAACGGAATGTTCAGAAAGAGACCTTCATATGTATGGTCAGGTGATTCTTGACTAGCCTGTCAAATGCACACATCTTGGACAGAACATTCTATTCAACATCCTGAGAGAACTGGATATGCATAGACAAAAGAAGGAAAGAGGACTCCTGTATCACATCTTATCCAAAAATTAACTCAAGATGGTCCAAAAACCTAAAAATAAAAGCAGTAACCATTAAGCTTCTAGAAGAAATTGCAGGAAAATAGCTTCAAGACCTGGTGGTAGGTGGTAGATTCTTAAAGGAGATAAGAGGAGGACTGAGATGGACTGCTGATATTTAATGTATGTAGCAGTTTTAATTAGCTTTACTGTAAAAATGTGGAAATGTATAGAGTGGATGGTAACATATAATGAGTAACAGCTAGTTTATAAATGGGAATGTGGTTAAAAATGGTAGTCTAGATATGTAAATGCCAATTAACAGAATATTAGAGAATATTCTAGGAACAGAATAGCACAGTAAACTAAGAGGTGGATGAGAATTGTGGTTGATGGTACAGGTGCAAGAGTGTTCTTTGTTAGCTAGAGCAAATGTACATTACTATTGCTGGTTGGTGAGAAAATAGAGGAGCATGGGAAAGATACAACTGGAGTGATCTATGGACTGTGGTTAGCAGTAATATAATATTCTTGCATCTATGCCAAAGATTTACTGTGTTGATAATGGGGTAGTATGGAAAATGTGTGCCAAATGTGAACTGTGGACATGGTCAGAATCAGATGATATTATTTAATTTGTAACCAATGATCTACCACAGTGTGGTGTGTTGATAGAGTGGTATTTTTTGGAAATTCTGCCCATGTGCATGATTGTTTTATTAAAAATATATTAAAAATAATAATAGGATGGGTTGTGGTAAAATACACCAAATATAAAATAAGGACTATAATTAGTAGTAAGATTTTGACAATATTCTTTCATAATTTGTAACAAACATCTCACGACAATGCAAAGTGTTCATGGACGTTTGATATATGTGACCCCTGTATGATGTTATGCATGTTTGCTTTGTAAGTTCACAACTTTTGCTATACACTTACTATTTATATATGCTCATATATAAATGATATAAAAATAATGGGGGAGTTGGGGAGTTAGTTAGTAGTAATATTTTGACAATGCCCTTTAATCATTAGTTTAAAAAGTATAACAACAGCATAAGTTATTACTGGTAGGGTGAGGTGCAAGAGTCCTCTATGATTTTTATGTTTGTTTTGTAAGTTCACAACTATCACTGTATACTTATTGTTTATGTATGTGTATGTATGAGTTATATACTTCAATATATTTTTTAAAAATTAAAGAAATAACTAAAAATGTACTTTCCACAAAAAGGCACAAATATATGCAAAATATAAAACATAAAATGAAATGTGTATGCTAACACTAATATAAAGTAGAATTAATAAAAATGACTTTTAAGGGATAAGGAACTTCATTCCACAACTATTAATGGCTCAGTGAAAATGATAACTTAAAAATCCTAATCACTTATGCAACAAATAGCAAACCTTCAAAATATGTGAAGCAAACTGATATAATTGCAAGAGGGAACAGACATCTAAATAATTATAGTAAGAAATTTTTATCCCTCTATCTCCCTATAATAGCTGAGGTCAATGATCGTATTCTGTATGCCTCTACTCATTCTTTGATTATTGTGGCAATTTTACTTATACCCCAATAAATGGTCCATTTGGTAAATGTTCAACATGCATCTGAAAATATTATATAGTTTGTACTTTTTGGTGTACTGTTCTAAAAATATTAATTAGGTCAACTTGGTAAATTGTGTTGTTCAGATATTATTGATATTCTTAGTTTTTATCTGGCTATCAGTTTTTAAGAGGCACCTATTAAACCCTTTGAATACAGTACCCTTTTTGCATTTCTCAATTTCGTTCTCATAATTTTTGCTTTTTCTCATATCATATTATGTCTTTATGTGTATACAATTTTATGCCATTTTATTCAATGAATATTACAAAATATATTTTAAATTAAAACAGTAAATAGGTCTGTTTGCTTTAGGGGATTGGCCTCCTAATAAGATGGCACAAAACCAAGATATAAATTGTTTAGGGTACAAATTGATTTATTGAAAATATAAAGGAACCTGCATTTATGTTTATTTTACTGCTATTGTTTTAAATCATATTAATATTTACACGTTATTAGCTCTACAGTGCATTTTTACAATAATTGCAAATAGAGATTATGGATAAATACATAGTCATATATGTGGGGTATTGTACAATTTTACTACAATTGCTCAGCAGAAAAATAATTGCACACAACATAATAGTTTGCAAAGCATTGTAGTTCATCAGTAAATGATTATGTCAACACAATTTGATAATAACACTCTTAGAATAATGAACAGTTTGGGTGATGATTTTAATTAGTGTAAGAGGATTCCCAATTCACAGATCAAGTAATTGAATACAGCAATGCAAATTATTGTGCATGTTTTTAATATATTTATTCAATATGGCTAATTATTTTTTCACCCACTAGAGATGACTGAGCATATATGTAGGGATTATGATTCCACATATATGAGAAACCTCTTTGAAACTCTACTGAAATCCATATTTCCATCATATTATTTTCTTAATATATATAGCAATAATGTAACAGAAGCTTTATAATTGAAGTGGAAATAAATTTGACTTAAATGTGTATTCTTATCATAAGGAATTGAATACCTACTAATAAATAACATTAATCCCAAATTATGTAAACATATCTCTGAAAAACTCTTCATAAATATTTGGGATTGAGCAAAATGTATTTATTGAAAATTTATTATTTCTATATCATGAAAAACAAGATAAAATATTGATCTATTTTACCAAAAATAACATCATCACATGCTTCTGTTTTATTAAGATATAATTTATTATATACAATTTAGGAAGTTTTAAAATTTATTAATAAATAAAGGATTATCTCTTTTATAATTGTATAAGTAGAATAGGCAATGTTAGTATACAGACATTATTTTGTAGGATTCTCTAGATTTCAAAGAGATACATGAAAAGAAACCTATTTTGTATATATGTTTTAGGAAAGAGCCTTGAACAGTGATGTTTTAGACATCAGCATATGTATAAGTTTTGGAAAGGAGACCTCAAAATGAAATTTTTTTTATGTTGCTTCTCTACTGTCACATAATACAATGACTATCCCTTAGAAATTATATTATCACATACCAAGTTGAAAATAGTCAACAAAGTTAATTTTGAAGCATTTTGCAAATCATCTAATCAGCATGGGAATTTCTTGAAATAATTATCCTAGCAAGTTCCATAGTAAAGCTTTTTTCTCATCATCCTCTTTATAGCCTCCTTTATCTGCTTGTTTCTAAGACTATAGATAATAGGATTCAACAAAGGAGGTACTACAGAATAAAACACAGAGTTGATCATGTTCTGAATTGTGGGTGAGTTGAAAGTTGAATTCACATATGCAGTGATGGTTGAAGTAAGAAAGATGGTTACCATAAGGATGTGAGGGACACAGGTGGATAAGGCCTTCCCTTACTCTGCCTTGGGTGGGAAGTAAGCACAGTAGAAAATGTGCAAATATAAGACATGGTGATGAAGGCAAAGCAGCCACCAGCAATCACCACTGCAGAGATAAAAATTAAAATTTCATTATTAAGGTGGAAGAGCAGGAGACCTTCAACTGAGTGGGGATTTCACAGAAGAATGGATGAACCACATTGGATTGACAGAAAGGAAGCCAAAATATTTTGCCAGTGTGGAATCCAGAGTAGGTCAGACCACTTAGTGCAGAGGTCAAAGTCATCTCGACACAGACCCAAGGGTTCATGATCACAAGGTAGTGGAGGGGCTGGCAGATGGCCACAAAGCAGTCAAATGCCATGATGGTGAGCAACAGCAGCTCTATATTAGAAAACCAAAACACAAAGAAGATCTGAGATACACATCCTGCCATGGAGATTACCCTGTTGTCAAGAAAGAAGATGACACAGGTTTTGGGTATTGTTACAGAAATGCAGCACATGTCCAAAACAGAAAAATTCCTAAGGAAAAAGAATATGGGGATGTGAAGTTTCTTGTCAAGGTTAGTTACTGCAACAATGAGAAAGTTGCCCATCAGGGTTACCAAGTACATCAGAAGGAATAGCATGGCATGCAAGGCTCTGAGCTCCCACACATCAGAAAATCTTGTAAGCAGGAATTCTGTCACCATGGTAGAGTTAGGAATCTTTAAATAATGTGCTATGGACACAGAGAAAGACAGATGATCCCTAAACACCTGGGGAGTCAAGATGAAGGAAAAATTAATCTAAGTATATTTATCAATTGACATTTATTCAATATTTTTCTTCTGTGAATCATACTGGATAGAAGGAAATAACATAGTGTTGTCTTAAGCTCCTTTAGTCTTATTGCTTCTGTTTCTGACTGCTATGATAGTGGTAGAAATGAAACAAAATATATAGAGAAACATGGTAGATTATAGATTACAAGAACAGGAGATGGGTAGAAGGAATATTGCTTAATTAGTGCAGATTTTCTGTTTTAGGTGATAAAAAATTGGGGTCATGTATGTTGGTGATGGTAGCACAATATTTTGAGTGTAATAGTATCAATGACTTGTACACTTGAAAGTGATTAATATAGAGAATTTTGTTAATATAGAGAATTTCATATGTTATTACATTTTTTAAAAAGCAAAATCTCTTAGAGCATGTAACCATGTTTGTTTAATTTTCATCAAATTTTAACACATACTAGCAATACAATGGGTATACTTAGGGGATATTTGAGTTAAGACAGATAATATCTATATAAAGTGACAAATTAGAAATATTCTAAATGTGTTAATGCTTTATGTTTTTAATTGATGACCAAACACAATCTGGATAAATATAGGAGACTAATATTACATCAGAGTCTCTCCAAATTTTACGTGTGGTTGTAATCCATTACTTGACCATGAAGTGGGATGTTGTTTTTTTCCCCATTTCTACCACTGTAATGATTTAATCTGGAAATTCTCCTTAAGAAATTCTATCTCTGATGATCAAATTCTTGGCTGCATAAGTCATAGGCAACTATTAACATGTATTCTTTTTCAATATTGACATTGGTTTCTTCAGTCTCTCTCTCTCTCTCTCAATATTAATTAGGCCCTTATAGTTTGTTTTTGTTACTTTCTTAGGAAGATAGCATAATCAGCCAAATGAGTAATAGGAACACCATCTTTAATTTATTTAGAATTCCCTATGTAATTTATTCACAATTATTCACATATTATTTAATGTAATTTTCATTATAACTCTGCAAATTGGGAAATAATATTTAAGATTGAAAATTGAAAAGACTGTCAGTTAAAGCTCAAGAAATTTTATTAAATCATGGAAATACAAGGGGAAGTGTAGGCATTCAAAGCCAAATTTGAGTGTGTAGCTAACCCTTGAGACAAGGCATATTTCCTTCTCCAGAACTGCTGAACCTCCTGGCCTTCACTGTTTCCCACCACACTAATATCTGCCCTTCATGCAAACTGACCACTTATCTATCACAGTCTGTCAAGCACTGTGGGAGCCACAAGAGTATGACTTTTGGATTTTTACATCACAGTGATCCAGGTCTGAAGCATCCACTCCATTGATTTCCTGCATATTAAGTACTACATAAGAACAGCTCAAACCGATTTCCCTATTACTCCATATTTCCATATTTCTTATGCATTCCTGAGAGCATGTGATGGTTTCAACTCAGGATAATTCATTTTAAGCTGTTTTTAACCCATCTAGTACAGTAAAATATCTTTTTCCTAGACTTCTCAAAAATAAAACCATTTTATCTCTATTTAAAATTCTTAGTTATCATATCCTAATAATTTAAGAATTTAATAGAAATAATTTCTTTGTATTTCACTCAATTTTCTCTCTTACTGGCTATTTTAGAATGAATGGAATTATCCATTTCTAAGGCTCTAGTCTTCATTCTCTCCCCTCATGTAATCATGTCAATGCTTCTCATTAAATGTCATTTTCCCATTTCTTTCCATATGTTTATGAACTTACATAAATGCTTCAATTTCCCTGTTCAAAATATTAATGTGACACTTTGATCCATTAACTAATATTAAATTTTTTGTCTACTTTCTTTCATTAGCCTTTGTCAAATGATTTTTTTTTCATCCAACTCAAATTTTTATGTGAATCTTAATCTTGCTGTCAGGATCTAAGCCTCCATTCCCATAACTTTTACATCAAAATACCGATTAGCTTTTACTTCAATCTTCAGCTTCTGGTACTTCCTCAACTCTGTAGTATGTTATAAGGATTTTCACCCCTGGTGCCATGTATCTGTTCTCTCTTGATTCACCTTTATAGTGGTTTAGTCACACATTTCATTGAGGTACATGGGGATGGGGTCTAAAGCCTCTTATAACAATATTGAGGTCCAATTGCACTTTTTATGATCTTCCAAAACCCTTAGTTTGGAATTCTCTTCTTCTGTCTTCTCCTCTGCTCCATTTCTACTGTAACTTCTTAAATATTCCGCTTTCATCTAATTTTCCACCACTGTGTCACAGTATTTTCCCCTTATTTGTAAACTTCACTCTGGTTTCCTCCTTATCCTTTACAAAGATTGCAATCAGACTCTAAGAATTCTGGCAAATCAGCAAGATGCATTTTTTATTATAGTTCTTATATAATCAGTCCTTCATCATATCATGAGGCAAGGTATAACTTTCTGACTTCTTGCAATATATCATTTGCAATATCCTTTTCTCAAAAGTTCTTGTATTACTTAAAACCGGTTGTATGTTATTTAAGGATGCAAAACTATTCTTTCATTACTTCCTTTATCCACTAGCAAGGGCCAAGCATTTATCTGGACAGGTACCATTCTAGGCCATGGGGATTCAAAGGATAAGGTACAGTACTCACCAAAACTCATTTGAGCAGAGAAACAAATATTCCAAGAAAGGAACACTATATATTGTATAATATTTTATGGTCCCACTTTTATGAAATACTTAGAATAAGAAAATTCATAAAGGCATACAACAGGTAATAGTTTGGGTAACAATGAGGAGTTATTGTTTAAAAGATGTAGAGTTTGAGGTGATGATAAAGTTGTGGTAGAAAATTTTTGTGATGGTAGCACAATCTTTTGAATGAAATTTATACCACTGACTTATACACATGAATGTGAGTAAAATGGGACATTTCAGGTTGCATATATGCTACTACAATAAAAAGGTTAAAAAATAAAAAACTGGAAGAATAAAACAAAAATAAATAAAGGGAAAACAAATCAATAACAAGAAAAAACCCACAATGAGATACCATCTCACACCCACCAGAAAAGCTACTATTTAATAAAACAAAAGGAAATAACAATTGCTGGGTAGGATCTGGTAAATTATGAACACTCATACATTGGTGAGTATTTAAAATGGTGCAGCCAGTGCAAAACAGCATGGTGATTCCTCAGAAAATTAAGTATAGAATTATCATATGACTTAGAAATTCTTCATCTAGGCATATACCCAAAATAATTGAAAGTAAGAAATCAAACAGACATTTGCACACTAATGTTCATAACAGCATTTGTTTCAATTGAATGAATAAACAATATTTGATATATGCATATTGTGGGATATTATTCTTCCATAAAAATGAAGCTCTGATATGTGCTGCTACATGGATGAACCTTGAAGACATCAGAGGTGGTGAAGTAAACCAAACAATACTGTATGGCCTCACATATATGAAATAAGCAGATTAAGCATATTCATGAAATCAGAAACTATTCTACAGGTTACCAGAGCCAAGTGGGAAATCAGACTGGGGAGTAAATATTCAATTTGTATGGAGCTTCTGTTTACGGTGATGGAAAATTTTGGCATGGATGATGGGATGGAGGCACAACTTAGCATACATAATTAACACCACTGAATTGTATATTTAATAATGGGAAAAAAGGCAAATTTTAGATTGCATATAAGTTACCAAACACACACCACTATAGAACTGAACAAGAAAGTTTAAACAGTGTACTAAATTTAATAACAAATATAATGATGTTGTTTTATGAGTTGTAACAAAAGTATCACACTAATGAAAAATGTTAATACTTAATTAAATTTTGCATAAGAAGCAGGTATATGGGAACTCTTTATTCCTTCATGATGTTTCTTAAAACCTACAACTGTTCTAAATTTTTAAAGTGAAAAAAAATTATATATGATTATGCCTTGGATCTCTACCAGTTATATACAAAATATATTAGTTCAGTCAACGAGTTATTGGACTTAGATCAAATTAGATATAATAAACACCATCAGAGATACCTATGGAAAAAGTCTTCAAGAAAAAGTGCAATAACAACCTGTTTATTACTTTAATATTATTAAAATTTTTCTAAATGAAGGTCTCTGAAAATATTACAAAAATCCTTAAAACACAATCTATTCAGATTAGCTCTTGGAAAATGGTTGTACTTCTGCTTCCTACTGTTTCCATTTATACCATTTGAAATTTCTAACTAAGGTGATTTTATTACCATACATATATATTTCAATATTTTGTAATTTAAAAATATTTGCAAATAATGACCTTACTTGAAAAGCAATAGATTGATGGGTCATTTGGTTTGTTGATTCAGGAAGTCATTAAATTCATCATAATATTCACTGGTCTAGAAAATAGGAATTATGATTGCTAGTATCATTCCTTGTGAATGATGATAAGAAAATATTTGTGGAATGAGTATTTATTTAATAACATTATGAAGCATTATAATATGAAATATAAAGACAGCTGTGTTTTGTAAAATATTATATTTTCCCATAAATCCTGAGCATATTTCAAAACTTCAATGAGCTAAGACAGAAAGAGAAAAATTCATAAATCTGCTCATAGGCAGATTTATGGATTTTTGGTAATATGTGAGTAACTAACGAATTTTGAGACATACCCAATTACTTGTGAATGTTCCCTTTCATAATGTCACTATAATTTTCAGATATTTGCCATGTTTGTGTAACACCTTAAAGAAGAATAGCCATCCATTCCACTAGTGAACCTTAAAGCATAATATATTTTCCCCTGGACTTGTCTATTTTCCTTGATTATTTGAAATGGTGTACATTTCCAGATCTGCTTATAATTGTACCATTGATTTCTTACTGAAAATGGAACTGTCACCATGTCAGTATATGTCACATAATCCTTTCATTGCTCTTTCTCTTGTGACTAATGTAACCACTTGTAACAAGGAGAAACTGCTAAATGTGAGAAAGCAAGGAGAGTGTGTCTTTCATACTGACTTCCCAGCTGCAAGACCCCCAATTTTTTTCTTTTTATTCCTTTCTGGTGGATATTATTTCAGGGCACTAAAAATGGTTTTATTACATAAATTTTGTTTTGTTGTTTTTGCTGTTTTAGGTCCACAGTTTATTTATAGCATTGTTTCAGCTCACTGAATAAAATGGCTAGTTCTATAAGCTACCAGTAGGTCTAACCTACTGAAGACAGTTACATTCTGAAGATTGAGATCTTATGAAGAGCTGCCTGAGATTTTCTACAAGGTACATTTTCAAACTAATGATCAGACCACTGCTCCACCAAATTAGAAGAAATAAAAGAGGCTTTCATAGTTTGAAAACAGAGGAAAAGAATTTAATTACTTCACAATTTCCAATTTTAGGTTTCTAGATTGAAATTTCATGTGTCAGTCTAGTCAAGTTAAAAATTCATGGATTTCAATGGAAAATAATTTTTGCCTTAGTTCTACCATTTTCTTGCTTTCGAGTTTTGGGAAACATGATTTCCTTATCTATAGAATTTGCTGTAATGCCTACCTTATGAATTTAACATTTAAAAAATATTCCAAATAGAGAAGGAACTCTAAGTGGAAGTCATGTTGAAAAAATTAAATAGAAGGGAAGTGGCTCTGGCTTAATCAGTTGAGCTCCTATTTACCATATAGGAGGCCCTCAGTTCTTGTCCCAGGGCCTCCCTGTGAAGGCAGGCTCTCCTGCATGCCACAGAGTGCTGCCCAGCCTACAGGAACCATGGAGAGCAGACTCAGAAAAAAGGTGATACAACAAAAAGAAGGAAGCCAAGCAAGAACACAGAAGAGTCCAAAATGAATGAACACTTGGAGTTGTCCTGAGTGGTGCTGCAGGGACAATTGCTGGATATTGTATGTCCTCCCATGGCCCACTGGATGGAACATGGGAGAGTGTGGGCTATGGTGTGGACCACAGGCTATGGGGTGCAGCGATGCCCAGAGATGTACTCACCAGATGCAATGGATGTGTCATGATGATGGGAGACAGTGTTACTGTGGGGGGAGTGGTGGAGTGGGGGCAGAGGGGGTGAATGGGGACCACATATTTTTTGAATGTAATATTTTTTAAAAAATGAATAAATGAAATTAAATTTTTAAAAAATGAATGAACACAGAGAGCAGACAGCAAGCAAGCCAAAAGGGGTGAGGGGAAAATAAATAAATACAGACACAACATACAGTGAATAAATGCAGACAGTAGACAGCATGCAAAAAGTCACAAGGTAGAGATAAAAAAGATAAAAAATTAAATAAGAATTACAAATCACTGACAAAACATTAAGCATTGCGATCCCTTCAGCATTTATATGTTTTCCATCTTAAAAACATAGTCCTATTGTTTATTAACTGGCCAAAAAATTGAAGGAAAGCCTCATGCTGTGCTTTTGCTAATTGAACTTAGTGTGAAAAAGGGATTGAGTTAATATAATGAGTTCTGAATGGATGTGAATAGAAACTGCAAATCTGAGACCACTTATTTACCAATAGACTGGAAGCAGCAGGGGGACAATATGCACAGAAAGGGTTTCCTGGGGTATGTAGAATTTTACATGAGTGTGCTTATCTAAATACAAAAGCAAGTTACTCACTGCAATTTCTGCAAAGACATGAAGAACATGTTTCCCATATGAAGAGTTGGGTGAAATATTTTTCGTTAGTACATATATTCATTTATTTTTTCATCCACACACCCTTTTATTATTTAATAAATTTATAATTAACTTAATAATTTTGGGTGAATTGTATATAGAAGCTGGAATGGAAGTTGCATGGATGAATAAGTGGCAAATGCCTGCATGCTTTTTCGTAATGTATTTTGGGAAATTTCTTAAATTATTTCTGAGATATAAGGCTTTGTGCATATATTTTATTTTTATGTCACCATTTACCTAATTATTTTGTACCACCTGGCAAAGCAAAGAAAATGGTGAAAAGTTGTAAATAAAAACTAAATAGAAATGTATATATATACACACACACAAAATAATTATTCCCAATTTTGGGTAAAGCACAACCCACTATAATTAAATTTGTGTACATAATTTAAAATAACATTCTACACAAATGATGGGTAGAGAGCAGAGCTGCTCTTATCCCTACCTATCCCTACCTCTTTTGGTGGAAAGGACTCCATCAAATGCTGCGTTGTCCATTCACCCTTCACTTGCATTAATTATCAATTCTGCTAAATCTGCTGGGATGAGTTTTCAATATGATAATATAAAAAATATATTGGTCCTATTGTGTGATTGCCTTCTTTACCTATATTTTCTCTTCTAATTTAATTTACAATGTTTCTCTCCCCAAAAAATAAGCAGTGCTGGAGAGAAGTAAGGGTGATTCATGGAAAGAGATGATGAAGAAAAGATATCAACACTAAACAGGGAAGCAGACTTGGCCCAGTGGTTAGGGCATCCGTCTACCACATAGATCCATGGTTCAGACCTGGGTCTCCTTGACATGTGTGGAGTTGGCCCATGTGCAGTGCTGATGTGCACAAGGAGTGCCCTGCCACAGAGAGGTGTCCCCGCATAGGGGAGCCCCATGCGCAAGGAATGTGCCCTGTAAGGAGAGCCGCCCAGTGCCAAAGAAAGTGCAGCCTGCCTAAGGACGGTGCCACCCACATGGAGAGCTGATACAACAAGATGAAGCAACAAAAAGAAACACAGATTCCCATGACGCTGACAACAACAGAAGCGGATGAAGAAGATGCAGCAAATAGAAACAGAGAAAAGACAACCAGAGCTGGGGGGGGGGGAGGGAGAAGAGGAGAGAAATAAATAAATAAAATAAATCTTTTAAAAAAACACTACACAGGAAACTTAATCATCTTTTCTTATGTGAATAAGCAATTCTGGATTTCATACAGGTATCCAATCCATTTCTGGTGCAAGCAAGCAGGAGTTGGCATATGCAATTGAGATTTTATTGTGTTTAATATGCTATTTTATAACAATTTTCTCTGCATTCAGGTTTAGTTGAAAAAGTGTGGGCACAAAAATTTTAGAGAAAACCCTTGGGGATATAGCATCTTTTGTCTCTAATAGCCATTGCCCAGGGAAAATTTCAAGCAGATAATTGGCTCCAGTTCATGAGGGAAGAGGTCCCAAGTAGATGTTGTGCATAAAAGAACTTTTGTATATCGAGAAATATTGGAATATCTGAAGCTGTGAATTTCCTGTGGATCCCAGAGAGCAAGCAGCAGAAGGGAGTCCGGAATTCACAGCCTGTGTCAGATGCTTGGAAACCAGTAGAATGGAGCCATTTTCATTCTCAGTAGTGAGGCCAAAATCACACAATTTCTTTAATGAGTAAAACATCCTCTTTTACTTTCTTTGGTTGCTAAAGAAAATATTGTGCAATGTTTAGGATTTAACAATGGATATTTATTAACTCATGGATTTAAGGCTACAATAAAATAAAAATCAAAGTACTATTAAGATGCTTTATTCCCAAACACCAACATTTTAGGGCTGGCTGCATGACATCCTTCATCCTTGGTTCCTCTGTCACATGGCAATGCACATGTCAACCTCTCCTGGTTTCTGTTTTTATCTTTTGGATTTGGTTGAAATTCAGTTTCTAGTTTCCAATGGCTTAGTCTGTCCAAAATTCATTCTACTAAAAAAGGCTTCCAGGAATAGGATTAAGATTCATCCTGACGAAGGTGGGTCACTTTTAACTTAAGTAACCTCATCAACTCCTTTTTACAAAGGGTTCACAAATTCAGGAAAGAATTAAGATGATAACACATTTATCAGGGTAGATACAACTCCAAACCACCACACAGCCAATAGTCCAAATGTTTGTGTATTATTCACTCAAAGGGTTGCTGATGCAAAGGACCAGAAATCTGTTGGATTTTTAAAGATATTCCTTTGTGTTAAAAAAAGCTTACAGCTGGAAGGCCCTAAAAGAGTCCAATTCAAGGCTTCTTTCTCAACAATGTCTGTTGCCATGTGTTGAAGCAAAATGTTGGGCAATCTCTACTTGGTCTCTTGGGCCTTCTCAGCTGCTCAGCTGCTCTGATCTCATTAGCTGCAAGGTATCAGGACAATGGCTCATCTCTCTTCCTGGGGTTTTAGCTGCTTGAGGCTTCTCCTTTCTGTCACATGGCAGGACCAAAATGACTAAGTTCTCTTCTCTTCTATGTCTTCCTCCATGAGTGTCTGTTTATATCCGCTCATCAAGAGTTTGAGGACTGACCCTGAGTCATTCCTTCATGACATGGTCAAATTAAAGGCCTTAATTGATTTTATTAATTAAACTTAAAACCTTTGAATTTACTACAATCAAAGGGTATCACACTTAAAGGAACAGGCCAGTTACAAACATATTTATTCTCATTTTTGGGGAGATTCACAAAAATAATCTCAAATGGCTACATTTTACCTTCTGAATCCCAAAAGGATATTGTAATATTCAAAAAACTATAAATCAGTAACAATGTGTTGTACAAAATCGCATCAGTGCTATAGAAATATGGTTTGTTTTGAGGCAAAATCCTTTCTGGCTCTCTGTAGTTTATAAAACAGTTTATCTGTTTCCACTATACACAAGGACACACATAGAATTAGTCTTTACATTACCACAAGGAAAATTTGGCAGAGAATCCTGCATCAATGGTCCCCAGCAATTCTGAAAACCTGAAGGGCATACTTCATTAGATTTCAAAGACTGACAGTCATTCTTAAGATGATGTTTCCTTCTTGGGGCCTCATCAGGGCCCACACTTTCCACAGGTTTGCCCCACAATCATTTACTTGGTTCCACTTTCATCAAGCATCTTGGTGGATCTGAGCTCCAGACTTCACCCTCTGAGAACTTTGGTATGATGGCCACAATTTCCCCAGTCTCTGGGGTATAGTCTAATTCCCTTTAGTATAAATTAGACAAAGTGGTGCAGATGAAAAGTTCCAGAAATATTTTAGCTTTTATAAAGGGTATTTATTTGGGTTAAAAGCTTACAGCTTCAAGGCCCTAAAAGTGTCCAACTGAGGCTGATTTTCACCAAATTATGTTGCCAAATGTTAAAGCAAAAGGGAATGTGACCTCTGCCTGGTCTCTCAGGTGTTCTCAGCTGCTCAGCTACTCTGCTGTCTTTGGCTGATAACTATAAGGCCAATTGCTCATATCTTTCCCAGGCTTTAGCTTTTTGACTCATCTTTCTGTCACATGGTAGGAAATGACCAAGTTCTCTCCTCTTCTGTGTCTTTTTCTGTGAGAGTTCATTTATAGCAGCCCACAAAATGTGTGAGGAATAAATCCTGAGTCACACCCTACTGACATGGTCATATCAAAGGTTCCAACTTCATTTTACTAAGTAAACACAAAAGCTTTGAATTTGCTACAATCAAAGGGCATCACACCAAGAGAAAGAGACCAGTTTACAAATACAACTGATATTTATGGGATTCACAAAAGGAATCTCAAACTACCATAGTTGTCATCAAGTAGCAAGCCTGGTGCCAAAGCCCAACACAGTGTTCTCTTAAATTTGTGGTCACCGCCCTTCATTTCCTGTGCCTCTGCTTTCTATCTATTAACAAGTTGACAACAGTGTCCACACTCAGGAGCATCTTGAGAGTGTGTCATACTTGAGTGACTAAACATTTGGAATAGTACCTGGCACATTATGCATATTAGGAAATTTTACAATACCAGTTCTTCAGTTTACACAATATTTTTAGTGCATCAATAAGATATTTTATCAGGGGATTTCTTTTCATTTCATGGAATATTCCATCAAATGATTAGTCCACATTTCATTTATTCATTCACTTAATAAGGCATATCATTGATTATACCAGATTTTGGCTATTAGGAAATATAAACATTCTTTAAGTTTGCTGTATATGTTTTGGAAGACATAATGCTCATTTTTTGAGTATTTTAAAAGGAAGTGCTATATCAAAAGTGCAGGCCTTTCAGGGAAATGTCATCAAAATAAGAGGTAAAGAAAGAGCAAAAACTTTTCTGAAGGAGATGCTTTGGAGGTATATAGAATGGGAAAGTGTACACATAGGTGTATGTCCAAAATAATTAAATCTTTGATCAGTCTATATGCAAGTCAGGCCCTGAACCTCAGCAGACTTGCCACATCTCTCCAGATCTTTGAACTCACTCAGGACAACTAAAAGGCAATGATGATGAGCAATACCCATCCCAAGGAACATTGAGTCTTCGACTGCAAGCAATGTAGTCTCACCCAACTGACCCACAGGATCTAAGCCCTATCTCAATTAGAGGCAAATTGGGCATCACCATCACAAAGTTCTCAAGATTGGGAAAGTCCTCAAGAATGGACTAGAGTGGACTTACTGGCATTCTACTATAGATTTATTGTTATTCTAGCCATGGAAGAAATTTTATGATTGATGTGGAGGCAATGGCCACTGGAGATTCTGAGAGATGTGAGGGAGAAAAATTGGTGTAATATGAGGGCATATTGGAGATATTCTAGTTGTCCTGCATGATGATGCAATGATGGCCACATTAAATGTTTTGTCATAACTTATAAAATTGCATGGGGCAGAGTATAAACTATAATATATATTATAATCCATGTTTAGCAGCATTGCTTCAATATATGTTTAACAACTCTGTATGCACTACACTAATGAAGGAAGCAATTAATGTGGGAAAGTGTAGGCGGGGCAGGGAGGGGGAATATGGAAGTACCCTATGAATTTTATGTAATATTTAACTAATTTAAATTTTCTTTGTAATAATTATAAAAAAGTCACTTCTCCTCAAAATGATTTACAGATTGAATGCAATCTCAAACAAATTCCAGGAACCTATCTTACATAACTGAAAAAGACAATTATCAAATTTATTTTGAAAGTAAGTGGCTCTGAATATCCAAAAACATCTTGAAAAATAATTAAGGTGGATAACTCACACTTTCTTATTTTAGAAGATATTACAATGTATTATTACTAACTATACTTTATATTTTACATTTGGTCTATTTTTCTCCCAAATCACCTTATTATTAATACCCTTTGTAAGTGTAATATATTTGTTATAGCTCTTGAGAGAACATTCTCATATTTGTTACACTAACCATACTCCATCATCCACCACAGAATTCACTAAATTACACAGTCCCATGCCTTGAATAATCCATTCAATGTGCATGCTCAGTGGTTCTTATTTTCATCAAGAGTTGTACTGTCATCAACTCAATCAATTTTAGAATGTTTTCATAACGACAAATATCCAAATTTTCAAAAACAATGGAAGGTGTTGGTGGTGGGATGTATGTTTGTTTTTTATTTGTTTTGTAATTTCACTTTTACTAATTACTTTTTAGTTGTTCATGTATAAATTATATATTTCAATAAAAATGTTTTCAATGAAAAAAGCACATGTCTGTTATATGTTGACTTCCTGGAAAATGGAGGACTGGAAATGAAGAAGTATCTTTTTTCTCAGAAAAAAGTAGCTAGAGGAGAAGTAGAGACTGTCTGGAGGTCCGCTATGGGGCTTATGACACCGGAGAAAGCCAAGACAACACCCTGAAGAGAGATAAGTGAAAAAGGAAAAGGAGTTTCATGTGGCTGGAACATTGAATGCATCAACCCCTAGCATTTGAGGTCTAAGCTGTGATGTCTTCCAAAGAATGCTATCTGCTGGAAAACTAGAAAAATGCATGAAAAGAAAGGAAAAATTATACTAATAAAATTTAAGGCAATCAGATATCTTTATTGGCCCCCTCTCCAAGGCTCTTGTAATCTAGCCTATACACCATTACTGGGACCTTAGCCCTAGTTGGAGAAGTTAAACAGGAGTAATTATAAATATATATAACACTTTGAAACAAGAGCCAAAATAAAGTGGTAGCACACAGTTATTTAAAGTATATCCCTATGTAAGAGAGAAAAACAACACCAGAAAAAAAATGCATTATCAAAACCAGACACCTAAGATAAAATTACAAGACATACTAAGAGAAAGGATGAGGGAAACGGACTTTGGCCCAGTGGTTAGGGCGTCCGTCTACCATATGGGAGGTCCGTGGTTCAAACCCTGGGCCTCCTTGGCCCGTGTGGAGCTGGCCATGCGCAGTGCTGATGCGCGCAAGGAGTGCCGTGCCACGCAAGGGTGTCCCCCGCGTGGGGGAGCCCCACGCGCAAGGAGTGCGCCCGTGAGGAGAGCCGCCCAGCGTGAAAAGAAAGAGCAGCCTGCCCAGGAATGGCTCTGCCCACACTTCCCGTGCTGCTGATGACAACAGAAGCAGACAAAGAAACAAGACGCAGCAAATAGACACCAAGAACAGACAACCAGGGGAGGGGGGCAAATTAAATAAATAAATAAATCTTTAAAAAAAAAGAGAGAGAAAGGATGAGTCAAAGAAACAAATCATAGATCCAGATGAGAAACGGGATTTGAAACAACCAATCAGTGAGGTTTATAGAAATATCCTAAATCAAATCATAGAGTTGAAGGACTATGTGTCTAAAGAAATAAAAGGCATTAACAATACACTGAGGACAATAAAAAATTGAAACTTTATATAGAAAAATAACAGCTTATGGAAAAAAAGACTCAAGTGAAATTAAAAATACAATATAGGCATACAACAGAAGATATGAAATCATGTAAGAAAGAATTAGCCAAGTAGAGGACAAAACAGCTGAAATTGAAAAGAGAGAACAGTGAGAGAAAACAATGGAAAATTTGAGCAGGGTCTCAGGGAGTTGAATAATAGCATGTAGCACACTAACATATGTTTTATGGGAGTTCCAGAAGTAGAAAAGAAGGGAAAGGGGGAAGAAAGAGTATCTGAGTAAATAGTGGTTGAAAATTTCCCAACTCTCTTAAAAGACATGAATGTACATATCCAGGAAGGAGAACATACTAAAATTGGAATAAATCCGAATAGACTTACATCAAGACACATGATATTAAGAATGTTACATGCCAAAGTTAGAGAAAATTCTGAAAGCAGCAACAGAGAAGGGAAACATCACATAAAAGGGATATCAAACAAGAATTTAATACAGATTTCACTTCAGAAACCATGGAAATGAGAAGGTAGTAGTATGATATAATTAAGGTATTGAAAGAGAAAGATTGCCAGCCATGAATTTTTTTCTAGAACTTCACTCCTTCAAATATGATGGTGAGTTTAAAATGTTCACATATGTACCAAAATTAAGAGAGTTTGTAAATAAGAATACATCTCTGCAAGAAATACTAAAGACAGTTCTGCAGCCAGAAAAGAAAATACGAGAGAGTTGGAAGTGTGTAGAAGTGAAGACTATCAGTAAAGGTAATGAAAAGGGTTTAAAAGTTGGACAAAAAATAAGATATGACATGGGAAATCTAAGGGACAAAATAGTTTTAGTAAGGAATTCCTTTACAGTAATAACACTGAAGGTTAATTGATTATCTCCCCAATCAAAAGTCATAGGCTGATAGACTACAGGTAAGAAAATATGAGCATTTCATTTATCATCTGCAAGGGATTCACCTTCAAACCAAGAAAACAAGTAGACTGAATATGAAAAGCTACCAAAGGATATTTCATGCAAATTATTAACAACAGAGAGTAGGGGTAACTATACTGATGTCAGACAAAACAGGTTTTAAATAAAAAAGTGATGAGATACAGAAGACCATTATATACTAATAAAAAGTACAATCCATCAGAAAAGAGAAACTGTCATAGATATCTATGCACCTAACCAGGTTGCCCCAAAATACATGAAGCAAACTGGCAAAACTAAAAAGAGTTATAGATGCCTCTACAATAATTGTTGTAGACTTCAACATACCATAGACACCGATAGATAGAACAACTAGACAGAAAATAAAAAAGAAAACAGAGAATTTGAACAATATGAGAAATCACCTGGGCATGATGGATAAACACAGAACATTGTTCCTTAAATCAGTAGGTTAAACATTCTTCTCAAAAGTGCTGATGGATCTTTCTCCAGGATAGACCACATGAGCCACAAAACAGATCTGAATAAATTTAAAGATATTTAAGTTATACAAAGCAACTTCTATGTCCATAATGGAATGAAGCTGGAAATCAACAATAGGTGGGAAAGGAGGATATTGAAAATATACGGAGACTAAACACAGAATTTCAGCAATTTTAATCTTAATATAATCTGAGCATAATTTCAGCAATTTTAATCTGAATAGCTGGGAAAATTGATAAAAATGGCTAAAATACAAGGTAAATGATGAGATTTGTGTGTGCTACAAAATGATACTTTCATTTTGAATATGTTGAGATTAAGATAATAGTGGAGAGGACATCACCATCCCAGGGTCCATAGAATGGAGGAATAAAATATAGATTAGAGTGAACTTACTGATATTCTACTATAAAATTATTATGACTAGTAATAGAAGATATTGTTGCAGCGAGGTGGAGAAAGTGACCCCAGTATTTGCTGAGGGCAGGGAGAGGGAAGAAGAAATGTGATGTGGGGGCATTTTTGGGACTTTGAGCTGTCCTACATAATATTTCAGGGTCAGATGCCATAACCCACTAACTGTACTGGGGGAGAGTGTGAAATATAGGGTAAGCTAGTATCTATGTGGTGCAGCAGTGCACCAAAATGTGTTCACCAAGTGTGATGAATGTGCCACAATGATGGAGGAGGTTGTTGATGTGGGAGGAGTGGGGTGGGGAATGGGGGGTATACTGAAAGCTCTTATATTTTTTAAGATAACCTTTTTTTTTCTGAAATATATATCTTCAAAAATATCATTTACAAAATTGATGGGGTGGGGGCGTGGAGAGTGGGGTGTACAGGAAACTCTTATGGTTTTTTCTCTCAATTTTTTAAATGTTACATTAAAAACATGAGATCCTCATATACCCCCCAACCCCCTCACCCCACTCCTCCCACATCAACAATCTCTTTCATCATCGTGGAACATTCATTACATTTGGTGAATACATTTTAGAGTACTGCTGCACCACATGCGTAATGGCTTACATTGTAGTTTACACTCTCCCCCAGTCCACCCAGTGGGCCATGGCAGGACATACAATGTCCAGCATCTGTCCCTGCAGTCCCACCCAGGACAACCCCAAGTCCTGAAAATGCCCCCACATGATATCTCTTCTTCTCTCTCCCTACCTTCAGCAGCTACCATGGCCAATTTCTCCACATCAATACTACAATTTCTTCCATTATCTCTGGGCTGTCCATGTGACAGTCAGACCTTGAGCCTCAGCAAGCTTGAAACTCCTATCCTCTGGTTTATTGAACTTACCCCGGCCAGCTAACAGGGAGGTGAAGAAGGTCAACCACCAGACCAAGGAGCCAAGAATGCCTACTCAGCAAGCAGGAGAATTGCATCCATCATCCATGTGGAATCTAAGTTCCCTCTCGATATAGAGGTTCAGTGGACATAACCATCCCAGGGTCCACAGGATGGAGGAATAGAGTATGGATTAGAGTGCACTTACTGATACTCTTATGGTTTTATGTTTTTAAAATGTTTTTAATGTAGCATTCTTTGTGATCTATTAACTTAATAAAAAAGTGTAAAAAAAGGTGATAGTAATATAGTGAAATGAATTGGATATCTAAAATCAGAGATACAAAAAAGTAAGTCCTCAAATTGGAGGAAGAATTGTAAAGAAGAGAGAAAATGTTCAGAAAATATCAGAAAAGTGGAGATATAGAATAATGAAAATGAAATTTGAAGAAGAAAAGTGTACTGATACAGTTAAGCAGGCATAAATGAGTTATGTGAAGATAAGCAGGTAGGCAATTTAGGTAAAGAAAATAAGTGGACTACCTACAGAAAGTTTGATACACATAGAGAAATAAAAGGAAAAACAGAAATATGATTATAGATTTACAGATATATATTAAATATATAGAGACATAGACATTGCTATATATATGAATATTGATGTTGATATGGATATAGATATGAACATAGAGAAAGTGACCTTAGATCCAAATGATCAAAGACACATCCAGTTCATATCACATAAAGCAGTGAAATTATTGTCTTCTGTTTTATTTCAAAGATATTTTTTGGATGATAATTTTTTTATTCCTAAAAGATAGAGATTGATACACATATATGCAGTGTCATAACTCTCAGATTAGGTTATGTATGTGGGAGAGAGCTATAATTTGTCTAAATACATATGCATTTTTCCCCTCAGAGAGAGAGAGATCTAGGGATTTTTTCTATGAATCCTTACAATTATTCTTATGAAGTTAATTTAAGTAAAGTGCTAATTAAGTAATTTAGTAAATTTTATGTGATCTCTAAATATACTTCATGACATAAAACTTTTCTGAGTCCCCCTTTACCTTCTGTGTTTCTCAAGCTCTAAATGATGGAGTTTAACCTTGGGGTAATAACCCATAAATATTGAGATGAATCTCTCTCTGGCTAGGGACTGTTGACTTAAGGAAGAACAGTTATATGTAAATGTTGCTGTGCCATCAAAAGACAGGACACAAGGAGATGTGGAAAAGGCTTCTTCCCTTCTTCTGCTAGACCTTGAAGATGTTTGATATAATAGAGGTAAAAAAGATAAAGGTGATCAGGAAGGCAGTGATTCCCAAGACATCACTTTCCACTAAAACAAGTATTTCTTCTTTTAAAAAAAATTTTATTGATTTTTAAATTATCTTTTTTGAAAGATGCATAGATCACACAAAATGTTGCATTAAAATATATGAGGTTCCCATATACACTCACATCCCACCCCACCCCCACTCCTCCCACATCAAAAACCTCTTTCATCAGTTTGGCACATTCATTGCATTTGATGAATACATTTTGGAGCACTGCTACACAGCATGGATTATAGTTTACATTGTAGTTTACACTCTCTCCCAGCCCATTCAGTGGGGTATGGCAGGATAAATAATGTCTTCTATCTGTCCCTGCTATATCATTCAGGACAACTCCAAGTCCCCAAAATGCCCCTATATCAAACCTCTTCTTCCCTGTCCCTCCCTTCAGCAACTTCCATGGCCACTGTCTCCACATCAGTGATAGAGTTTCTTCCATTGCTAGATTCACAATAATTCTATAGACATCCAGGTCCTATGGTCATGACAGATGGCACTGTAGTTCAGTGCCTTGCCAGTGGGCCCTATTTTGGAATTTGTGCTCCTGAGTGTGATGGAGTTGGACTTAGATGTGACTTCTCTACACATGCCTCTTCTGTTACTTTTACTGAACCTGTGGTTGGTGCTGGAGTTGGTATATGCTCAGAGACGTGAATCTCTTGACTGTTCATGTGCCAGCTGGACCCTGAGCCTCAGTAGAGTTGCAACACCTGCTCTCCAGTTCATTAGACTTATGCAGGTCAGCTAACAGAGAGGAAGGGTTGGTCAACCACCACACTTAGGAACCAAGAGTGTCTACAACTGCAAGCAAATGAATCACATCCATCATCCAAGTGCAATCTAAGCCCCCTCTCAATTTAGAGGTGGATTGGGCATCTCCATCCCAGGGTCCTCAGGATGGAGGAATAAAATATGGACTAGAGTGGACTTACTGGTATTGTACTATAAAATTTTTGTGACTCTAAAACAATCATTTCTGCCACATGCATGGAAGAACAGGAGAGGGCCACCACTGGTAGGATGTCACAATAATACTGGTTAACCTGATTGGAATTATAGGTGTAATGGGAACACTGTATGTTGAAAGGAATGAAGAAATCCTACCCCCCAGATTTTAGCCATTAGCTGGGCACTGAATATGTTGGTCATAATGAGGATGTAATGAAGGTGGAAACATGCCCACAAACAAGTCATAAGCCATGATGGCAAGAAGGAAGTCCTTGGCCCTGCCAGGCCCACAAGGAAATAGAGCTGCAAAGCACACACCCAACCAAAGAAATACTTTGCTTTCACTCAGGGGTTTTCAAGCATCTTGGGAACAGTAGGTCATGGGTAGAATACATATAAAAGGGACAAATTGCTAAGAAATAACACATAGGTGTGTGCAGGCTTTTTCTCACGGTGAGGAGAATGGCACCATCTCCCATCAAGGTGACCTTATAGATGACAACAAAAGCTACAAAGAGAGAATAGCACACTTCTGGGAAATCAGAGAGACAGATGATAAATTCATTCACCACAGTGAGACTATAGATGTTTAACTTCTGTCTCTACAGTGCTCCTTCTGGAGAAAATGAAACCAACAGATTTTAAAACTTTAAAAAGTAAAAAACAAACAAACTAGGGGCCTAGTCATTAGAAACACTTGGAATTTAGTTTGGGTGTGGTTGATGAATTGTGTTAACCTTATTCAATTTACAGCTTTCAATAACTAGGATAATTGTCAAAACATCCAATGCATTAATGATATTTCTTGGAATATTCACACACAATTCCAAAACAAGAAACCATTGTTGATTATTCCTTTATATATGACCATTAGCTTATTATATGCTCAAAGAATATGCCTTAATACAAATTAAATGCATATTTAATGCATATGGAATTTACCTGATATAATACAAATAAAACCTAGTTGATAATGTCTTCATATGACCCAAACAAGAAACATATTTGCATATATATTAAATTCCCTTTCCCCTTAAAACAGAAATATTTGATAACATGGTCTTTGTAATTCATATGTACTTTTAGCACATATTTTTCTTATCGTTTTATTTTCCAATTATATTTATATTATAATAGCTCAAATTATCAGAATGCTTATGATAATTTCCAAGAATACTTTAATTTAGTTGAATGTTGGAAAATGGATACTTAAGTAGGTTTTTTCTGACACTTTAAAAACTTTTTTGTTTGTTTAAATAGCCTTCATGCTCTTTTATTTTTCTCATAGAAAATATCATGTCTACCCAATGTGTGTCATAAATAATAGCATAGAAGAAAGGGATGATTAGAAAGAGACAAAGAAGGACATAAAGAACAATTTTAACTCCATAGGCAGATAATTTATAACCAATTGTACAAATAAATTCACAACAACGTCCCTTAAGTGGTTATTTTCTTTTTATAATCATGTGTTTTCACAGGAAAATAACTATATGGCATGGATAAAGAAATAAAAAAGTAAAAAAAAAATTCCTTACATGTTGTTTTTCACAAAAGTTGTATACAATTTAATTTATTGAGAAATGTAACATAAAGTACAGAATTGCTATTTAATTTCAGTTAATTGATGTGTTAATGATATACAAATACACAAGCACAGATGGTATACTATTAATTAAAAACTGTGGAAAAAGTAATTTGTTTTGTTTATTAAAAACTCAAAAGTGCAGGGCATTATATAAAATCAAATGAAAAATAGGTTTAGAAAATAAAATGTGAAAGTCAAGTTTCCCTGGTTCCTCTACATTACCATCCACCCCTCATTTCTTTTATCTGGTGGAAATCCTTCATTATTTCTTACCTCAGATAAAATACATAGCATTAATAATGTAAAGTATATAAAACAGTTGTAAGCACATTCTGCCTATTTCTTGCTACAAATATTAATGTAAGTATTCCTGACATTCATTGGAAGGTGTTATTTTATCCTTAACCACACTGTTACTATTACTATCCTTACCTTTCCTTAAATAGTACCAAATCTGTGCCTAATTTAGAGACAAACTCCTTCCTCTGAGTCTGCCTACATAGTGAAACTTTGCAAAGAAAATTATTATATTAAGCACAAAATGCTTAAAAATCATTATAGAGTGAGCAAATTTTGTTAAATGAGTGAATAAAGATAGAAACAAAGAAACATCTGCAGCATTAATTCTCAACTCAAATATTTTAAGATTCTACAAAGCATTATATATTATATATAATACTTTGAAAGTATAATAGTGAATATAAGAATTTAAAAGTACTTTTTACAATAAATATTAATATTTTAACAGTAAATATTAACTTTAATATTAAGTAATTGTTTTCCTTTATATCTTCATTTAAAACTTTTCTTTTTTTCTCTATTTTTTTAGATGTTACATAAAAAAAATATGAGGCCCCCATATACCCCAACCCACCCTCACCCCACTCCTTCATTTACAAATTTGACTTAATTTTTCTAAACAAAGATTACAAGAAATATGTCAATAACTTCTTGAGAAAAGTAGCAGCTGAGGTCCACATCAGGCTACATGATCAATGTATACATTCAAGAAATTACAATACATTTCCTAAAGTTTCCCCTTGAATATATACATATTTGAAGTAAAATATTTTGGCACAAAACAACAGAATTTGTTAATGTGGGAGGGAACTTATTTAAAACTCCCACTTTTAAAGTAAACATAATTAAATCCCATATAATTAGAAAAATTGAGCTGATTTTCAAATAATATTTTGTTCAGGAAAAGGTTCCATAACTTTCCTTAAATTTACCCAATGGATCAATAGTTATTTGCTAGAGAAGCAAAAAGTCCTCATAAATTTCAATCACACAACTTGCTGTGTGAGATTACTAGGTATAACTAAGCATACAAATACATGAATTATACACATTAAAATCATCATTTCAAAAATTATATACAGTCAATTATCCAAGACGTATCAAAAGCAAGGGGCATGTGGCTAGAATTAACCTTATATTGGAAATTAACCAGAAGTTAATCTTATGTTACTTCTGTAACTTACACTTTCATGTATGGTGATGTGTAAACATACCATTTTTGAAGCTTCTTTCTCTAACAAAAAGTTACTTCAAGTTTCCACTATATAGAGAAAAAGAAAATGATTTCATTAAGCAAAGTTATCATAAATATATCTTTGATATCAAGACAAATCAAAATTTAAAATTTAATATATCAATAACAAAAGAATCTTACACTTAAAAATTTCTCTGAAAATGGGTTATTTTTCTTTTAAAGTACATTGCTAAATTATAGTTCTTTCATTTATCTGTCTAATCATATGGGACAGGAGTGATAAAGAATCAAAAGTGCCTTTCTAGAATGAAGTCTCCACAAACTTTGCAAAATCCTTGTTTACTCTTACCATCTAGGCAATTTAAGTCAATGTGCAAGGGTTAGAAACACACTTTAGGCACAAGAAAAATTTGCATTAAAATTTATTGGGCACACTTGTATGGATATGCACATTTTTAGGACTGAAGTGTTTTATATATTTATTTAGTCACCAATTCTAATATTACTTTAAAACACACTTTTTCTTATCTAATTAATATTTGATTTTGAAAAATAGCTTGTAATTAAAGTTTTACATGACACCATTTTAACATCTTTACAAACATCTAAATTTTTTAGGTTAGAAAATCCAGAAGTTAACACAGAATTTTCTTGCTCCACAATTTCAGAGACCTTATTACCAATACAAGGTTTAAACAAGATGAAAATAAAATTTTCCAAGCAAGAAAACTGCATCCATAAAGCTAAACACACACCTCACTTAGAGAGTTCATATTAGAAATTATTCTATAATTTATATTATGTCTCATTTCTCCTTAGGAAAAGCAACAATTAAGACTTTAGAGGGCATACACTTCTTCTCCTGATAAAACTGAATATTACCAACCATATAATGGGTACTCATCTCATAAATAATAAGTTGAATTTGTTGGAAAAGAGACCTAAATTGTAGAAGTGTGATGATTTTGTTTCTTTAATGTCTTAAGGAAGATACAGCAAAATTTTCCAGTAATTGTATTGACAAGAAAAGTAAATTATAAATTTATGTTATTAGGATATTTTGACTGTTACAGAAACAATTTTCCCATAAAATATGATTATACACATGACTTTCTATGGATTTTTTTCATTACAGACAGATAAACTATAATACTACTGTGATTGTATCAATATATATTTTTTATATTAATACTACTCACTATGCACCATGAAAAATGGATTTGATACAATTTAGACTCAAATATGTGGGATTTGGATCTTATTTTAAAATATATCTCCTAACTTAATTTTCCTGCAGTGCATTGATTATGTAGGACCTTGTATGTTATCACAAATTATTTTTAATTAAAATTACACGTTTAGAACAACCAGCAAGATGGTAGGAGAGTAAGGGGCTCTTAGAGTGAGCTACTTCTATAGGGGAGTCAGTAATCAAGCAGAACTACCTAAAGCACCTGTTTGGTGGCTCCAGGAGACCAGAAGAACACCCTGAAACATCCTCAAAAGAATGGAATGGGGCTACTGCTCATCTGTAGAGAAGATTCATAAGTAGAGCACTCCATGATATGGAGGCTGGTGCCCATCCTCCCCTATAGGCACAAGCCACCTTGGGAGCTATTCCATGGCTGGAATTGGAAGTTCCACTTCCCCCAAATGGAGGAGGAAGAAATGGCTGGGCACCAACTTCAGCTACTGATTAGTACATTTAACAGGCTAAAGGATAATCCTAAGAACAGCTGAAGTTTGAACTTGTCGAAGTCAGAAAGAGACCAGGAGCCACCGTCTTCACCCAATGCCTGGCATGAGGGGAAGAGGGATAGACTGGAAATCACAGGGCAAGTAGTAGGGACCAGCTTCTTTCCATCCAGATCAGATTGCAGCTCTAGCATAAAACGAAAACAAAAACTTCCAGCCAATAATCTTATATCTGGAAAGATTGACTTTCAAAAATGAGGGCAAGTTTAGAATATTTACAGATAAAAAGAACTGAGTTTGTAACCAAGAGGCCAGATTTGCATGTAATACTAAAGTGTGTTCTACAGCATGAAAAGGAAAGACAAGAGAGGCCTGAGAAGCTAGAAATGAAGATCATATCAATAAAAGTAATTAAAAGTGTCAAAGAGTGATGAAAATAAAATATGGCAGATATAACCCAAATATTCAGGAATTAACTTAACCAACAATGTAAATAACTTGCAGAAAACCACAACTCAAAGTTAAAAAAAAATAATCAAAAAGCTCTTAATAATAGGAAGAACATTGCATGCTCATGGACTGGTAGACTAAATACCCTTAAGATGTCATATTATATATTACTCAAATTGATATACAGATTAAATGAAATACTGATAAAAATTCCACTAGAATTTTAAAAATAAATGTAAAACATGATTATCTACTTTATTTGGAAGATTAAGGTTTCCTGCATAGCCAGAAACATCTTAAAAAGGAGAAGAAAAACTGGACGACTCTCATCTCTGGACTTTATAAAATATTACCCAGCTGAAGTGGAAAAACAGCATTGGTATTCACATAGAGACAAACACATAGACCAGTGGAACCTTATTGATGGCCCAGAAACAGACCATCACATCTAGGGTCAAGTGAGTTTTCAGCAGCCTATAAAACCCACTCAGCTCAGGCAGAACAGTCCATTCAACAAATGGTGCTGAGAGAACTGAAGATCCATAGCCAAAGAAGGAAAGTGGACCCCTATCTCATACCTTGTCTAATAATTAGCTCAATATAAATTAAAAACCTAAATATAAAAGCAAAAACCATAAAGCTTCTAGAAGAAAATGTAGGAAAATATCTTCAAGATCTGATGGTTTGTGGTGGATTCTTAAAGGAGATAAGAGGAGGAATGAGATGAACTACTGGTATTTAATGTAAGTAAAAGTTTTAATTAACTTTACTGTAAATGTGTGGAAATGAACAAAGTTAATGGTAACACATTATAGTGAGTAACAGCTGGTTTATAAATAGAGACGTGGCTGAAAATGATAGTCTAGGGATATAAATGCCAGTTGACAGAATGCTAGAGAATAATCTAGGGACTGCATAGCACAGTAAACCCAGATGTGGACGAGAATTGTGGTTGATGGTACAGATGTGAGAGTGTTCTTTGTTAGCTAGAGCAAATGTACATCAGTATTGCAGGGTGGTGGGAATGTGGAGAAGCATGGGTAAAATACAACTGGAGTGACCCACGAACTGTACTTAGTAGCAATAGTGTAATATTCTTGCATCTATGCCCAAGATGTACTATGTGGATGATGGGGGAGTATGGAAAATGTATGCCAAATTCACACTATTGCCCTCATAATATCAGATAATATTATCTAATAAAATGTAACAAATATTCCACCATGCTGTGGTGTGTTGTTTGAAGATTGTTCTTTCATAATTCTTCACATGGACATGATTGTTTTGTAAGTTTAAAACTTCTGTTATAATAATACATTTAAAAATAATAGGGTCGACTGAGGGAAATACACCAAATGTAAGATAAGGGCTATAATTAGTAATATTTTGAAAATATTCTTTCATAATTTGTAACAAATGTCTCACAACAATGCAAGGTGTTGGTGGAGGGTTGCTATATAGGACCACTGCATGTAATGTATGTTTGCTTTGTAAGTTCACAAGTTTTACTATACACTTATAGTTCATGTATGCTCATACATAATGATATAAAAATAATAGGGTGGGTTGGGGAAAATACTTTGGTTAGTAGTAATATAATGAGGATGATCTTTAATCATTAGTTTAAAGCATTTAACAACAATGTAAGATATTTGTGATAGGGTGAAGTATGAGAGCCCTGTATGATGTTATACCTGTCTTGTAAGTTCACAACTATTACTCTACACTCATGTATGTTAATGTATGAGTGATATGCTTCAATATATTTTTAAAAATAAGAAATGACATCAGAGATTTCACTGAGAAGAAATATTACATATGTTCAAATATATGTTTCAGAACACAGGAGACCATATCAATTCCTTTAATTTCAATTCCAATTAAACATCAATAAAATACATCAAAGTAGAATCCTTTACTTCCCCTTTTATTTTTGTAATGCCTATATTCCATATTGAAAATCCTTGACCCCAAAGATTTCAATACTTTTACTCATTTTCTATAGCTGTGGTCAATACACATAATTTTGTAGTTACTGTATGTATTAGTCATGATTCTCCAATGAAACAGAACTGACAGGAAATATCTGTAAAAAGAGTGAGATTTTTAAATTCTCAAGTGTCTGTGGAGAGGCAGGGCAAGATGGCATCTGAGTGAGTGCACCTCATAATCTCTCCTGCAAAGAAGTGGCTGAGTAGGGTTGGAGGACTGCTGGACCAGACTGTGTCAGGTGTTTGCAGGGCAGGAGGTGTCTGGAGGTTGAGTTGGTGGGACGGTGACAGAGGAGATTCTTGCAAGAGGTAGAATTTTGGGTCTCTTACACGGAGGTCGGAGGTTGTGGGCAGGACACTTCCCCCTGGGGCTGGCAGCCCGGCAGCAGTGATTCCTGAAGTCTTTGCTGTGCTGGGGAGTTCCCAAGCCCCAAGCGGGCTGTTTCAGGGGCTTACAGGGTGGGAGGTGTCTGGATGTCAATTTGGTGAGACAGTGATGAGGAGATTCTTGCGAGAGGTGAAATTTTGGGTTTCTGACATGGAGGTCAGAAGTTGTGGGTGGAGCCCCTCCCCCTAGGACTGGTGGCTGGACCACAGTGATCCTGGGGATCTTTGTTGTGTTGGGGTGTTCCCAAAACCTGAGCAGGCAGTTTCAGGGGCTAGCAGGGCAGGTGCCTGGATGTCGATTTGGTGAGACAGTGAGAGAAAAGATTCTTGTAAGAGGTGGAATTTGGGGTTTCTGACATGGAGGTCAGAAGTTGTGGGCAGGACCCCTCCTCCTAGGCCTGGTGGCCCTGCCACAATGATCCCTGAAGACTTTGTTTTGCTGCAGTGCTCCCAGGCCCCATATTAACCTGATGTGTGTTTCCCAGGTCTGTGTCATCTAAACCCTGGTGGCCCACACTCCAGAGACACACACACCTTGAGTCTGCAATATCACAGACTTCCCATACCCGAATCCACCATGTCCTGAGGTCCATCTGAGGTCCTTTATTACCCTAGCCCACAGCATTTGTGTTGTTTTCTTCTCTCTCTCTCTCTCTCTCTCTCTCTCTCTTTCTCTCTCTCCTTGAAATTGGAGGAGTGTACCAGCTGTCTTGGGGAGAGTCTAGGAAAAAAGGAGAGGTGAATCTGCTGAGAAAGCCCAATTTACCTAAAAGTCCTGGGATGAGAAACTTGGTCTGGGAGAAGATGGAGTCAGAAAATCAATTAGACCTCTTCTACCACACCTAAGGGGGAGGGATTGCAGGCGGTGCTATCCAAGCTTCCAGTAGCATATTTGGGGTTTCTGGTGAGGTGTAGGTGATCTAAGGCTGGAAATAAAGAATCATAGTCTTCTGTGTTGAGTTGGTTCAACAAGGACCTACTTGAATCACTTGCTGGACCTCTCAGGCAGGTTTCCTGCTGCCCTGGGAGAGAGAGCAATGAGAAAAGGAGAAAAGGGGGAGGTCAGATGGATAAGTGTATTGTTTAATTGCAAAGAGGATTCCTAGCTTGAAAGGTTAGTTGCTGTTTTTTTTGTCTTGGTTGTTAAAATTGCATGGTGTCCTGGTCTTTTCTCCCATTTTATCCCCCAAGGTCCTTTTTCAGTTATTTAGTTTGTTTTTTCTCTTTTTCATTTTCTTGCTTGTTTCTCCCCTTTTCATTGCACCTTTTTCTCTTCTTTCTTTCTCTCTTTTTCTTCTTATTTTATTTTATTTTAATAACATAATAGGTACTGCAGGGAACACTTCACACTTGATGTATTTCCTCAACCTCCATTTCCTATTTTCTGTGTGGATTGATTTTGGCCACCTATCCCCTTTCCCCCACATCTTTCTATCCTCCATCATCTACTGTTTTTCTTACATTCCACCTCCCTTTCTTTGGCACACAAATTGTCTGGCATTTTATTTCTAATACCTTTGTTCTGTTTTCTGTCTTTTATCCACTCCGAATATTATTGTCTTTTTTTTTTCTATCCATCTCTCATGAAAACACTGGCCTTTTAATTCATACTATATTCCTCCCCATATTCAGTTGACTGTCTCATTATAGGTGCTCTACTTACTGCTATAACCCTACACAACTTACATGAGTCTAATATCCATTCTCCTAGATCTGACACTGTTGCTCTGTTAACATTTATTAACAATACTCATTTATACATTTTCTTTTCTTACTCATTTTGCTTTCCCTGGCCTTAATATTTTCCTTCAAAGTGAAAATAGCCAGCAACAAGAAAATAGAGTAAGAAGAACAAAGTGACAAGAAGAAGACATAACACTTACACATGAACAACTAAATAATCCCCAAGACTAGAAAAAGAAGCTAAGGAACTGATTAAACCCATCAAGATAAAATGATGACCAGAGAGCAACAAAAAACAACAAAACAAACTAATAATTAGGAAAACATGGCCGAATCCAATGAACAAACTATAAACCAGAAAGGGGAGGAGAACATCAGATAAGCAATTAAAGATCTCAAAACATATATTAGAGACAAACTTAATGAAGTAAAGGAAGAGATTTACAATATGAAGAAAACATTGGGGAGGAAATTGCAGATATATGCAGAAAGATAACACATATGATGGGGATGAACACCACAGTTCAAGAAATCAAAAATACACTCTCAGCAAATAGCAGCAGATTAGAAGAGGCAGAGCAGAGAATTAGCGATGTGGAAGACAATACATCTGAAATCAAACAGATAGTAGAATGATCTATAAAAAGATTTTAAAAATCCAGCTAGGACCTAGGGACCTGAATGATAATGCAAAACACACAAACTTACGTATTATAGGCATCTCAGAAGGAGAAGAGAAGGGAAAGGGGACAGAAGGCATGTTGCAGGAAATAATGGCTGAAAACTTCCCAAATCTACTGAGAGACATGGATGTACATGTCCAGGAAGCACTATGCACCCCAAACAAAATAAATCCCAACAGGCACACCCCAAGACACATACTTGTCAAATGATCCAATGCTCGAGAAGAGAGAAAATTCTAAAAGCAGCAAGAGAAAAGAAAACCATCACATACAAGGGAGGCTCGATAAGATTAAGTGCTGATTTCTCATCTGAAACCATGGAGGCCAGAAGGCAGTGGTATGATATAGTCAAGGTACTAAAAGAAAAAATTTTCCAACCAAGAATACTCTACCCAGCTAAACTAGCATTCAAACATGATGGAGAGTTCAAAATATTCACAGACAAACAAAAATTAAAAGAGTATGCCAACAAGAACCCTGTCCTTCAAGAAATACTAAAGGGAGTTCTGCAGTAAGAAAGAAGAAAACAGGAGAGGCAGAGTTGGAGGACAGTGTAAGAGCAACAAAAAGGACAAAAAGAGAAAAATAAAACAAAGTATGGCAAACACAAGTCCAAAAAAAATATGGCTAATATCAATAATTCCTTGAAAGTAATAACACCGAATGCCAGTGGATTAAACTCACCTGTCAAAAGATGCAGACTGGAAAATGGGATAAGGAAATATGACCCACCTATATGCTGTATACATGAAACACACCTTAGACCCAGGGATTCATGAAGGTTGAAACTGAATGGCCGGAAAGCAATCTTACAAGCAAAAAATAATTAAAAAATGGCAAGAGTATCTATATTAATATCAGACAAAATAGACTTTAAATGTGAAACAATTGTGAGGGTCAAAGATGGATGCTACATATTAGTGAAAGGGCTAATCTTTCAAGAAGAATAAACAATCATAAATATTTATGCTACTAACAAGGGCACATCCAAATACTTGAGGCAAACACTGGAAAAACTAAGTGAAAGAATAGATGCCTCTACAATTATAGTGGGAGACTTTAATATACCGCTATCAACTTTGTACAGAACATCTCAAAAGAGAATCAATAAAGAAACAAAAACTTTGAACGGTATATTAGAGGAGCTGGATCTAATAGACAGATACAGATCATTACACCCAAATACAGCAGGATATACATTTTTCTCAAGTGCACATGGATCATTCTCCAAGATAGACCATATGACAGGCCACAAAGAAAGGCTCAATGAATTCAGAAAGATCAAAATCATGCAAAATAATATCTCTGACCACAGCAGAATGAGGCTGGAAATCGGCAAAGGCCAGAGGCCCAGATTTCACACCATGATATGGAAATTAAACAGCATAATCTTAGAAAAACAGTGGGTCAAAGATGAAATTTCAAAAGAAATAAATAATGACCTTGAAACTAATGAAAATGATAACACAACATACCAAAACTTATAGGATGCAGCAAAAGCAGTACTGAGAGGGAAATTTATAGCCATAAATTCATACATCAAAAGAGAAGAGCAAAATTTGAAGAGCTAACTGCACATTTGGAGGAATTAGTAAAAAACAACAACAAAGTAACCCCACAGGAAGAAGAAAGAAAGAACAAAGATAAGAGCAGAACTTAATGAAATAGAAAATTAGAAAGCACTTGAAAAGATAAACAAAACCAAGAGCTGGTTCTTTGAGAAGATCAATAAAATTGACAAACCTTTAGCGAGACTAACAAAGAAAAAAAGAGAGAAGCTGCAAATACACAAAATAAGAAATGAGAAAGCAGATATCACCACTCACCCCACAGAAGCAAAGACTATAATAAGAGGATACTTTGAAAAACTATATTCCAATAAAAATGACAATTCAGAGGAAATGGACAAATTCTTAGAAACACATAAGCAACGTATATTGATGAAAGAAGAAATTGATCTCATCAAACCAAACACAACTAAAGAGATGGAATCAGTCATTGAAAACCTCCCAACTAAGAAGAGCCCAGGGCCAGACAACTTCACAGGGGAATTCTACAAAACATTCTGGAAAGAACTAACACCAATCTTGCTGAAACTCTTCCAAAATTCAAAACAGAAGGAACATTACCTAACTCATCCTATGATGCCAACATTACTCTAATGCCAAAGTCAAACAAAGGCAACACAAGAAAGGAAAATTACAGACCAATTTCTCTAATGAACCTATCACAAAAATCCTCAACAAAATACTTGCTAACCATATCCAACAACAAATTGAATAAATTATATACCATAACCAAGTGGGATTCATTCCGGGTATGCAACAATGGTTCAACATAAGAAAATAAATCAATATAATATGCCATATAAACAGATTGAAAGAAAAAAATCACATGATATATCTACAGATGCAGAAAAAAACTTGACAAAATACAGCACCCTTTCTTGATAAAAACACTGCAAAATTTGGAATACAAGGAAATTTTCTGAACATGATAAAGAGTATATATGTAAACCCCACAGCCAACATCATTTACAATGGTGAACTCCTAAAATCTTTCCCTCTAAGATCAAGAACGAGACAAGGATGCGCACTAACACCTCTTCTATTTAACATTGTCTTAGAAGTACTTGATCAAGCACTGAGGCAAGAACCAGATGTAAAAGGCATTCAAATTGGAAAGGAAGAAGTCAAAATTTCATTATTTGCAGATAACATGATCCTATATATAGAAAACCCTGAGAGGTCTACAACAAAGATTCTAGAACTCACAAGTGAGTTTAGTAAAGTAACAGGCTATAAGATGAATGCGAAAAAGTCAGTAGCATTTCTGTACACCAAATAATGAGCAAGCTCATGAGGAAATCAAGAAACAAATACCATTTATGGTAGTAAAAAAAATCAAACACCTAGGAATAAATTTAACTTAAGATGTAAAAAACTTATATACAGAGAACTACACAAGACTGTTCAAGGAAATCAGAGAAGACCTAAATAAATGGAAGAGTATTCCCTCTTCATGGATAAGAAGACTAAATATTATTAAGTTGTCTATCCTACCAAAAATGACCTACACATTCAATGCAATCCCAATAAAAATGAACTCAGCATTCTTTAGTGAACTAGAAAAACTTGTTATGAAATTTATTTGGAGAGGAAAGAGGCCCCCAATAACCAAAGACATATTGAAAAAGAAAAACGAAATTGGAGGAATCACACTACCTGACTTCAATACATACTACAAAGCTACAGAAGTGAAAACAGTGTGTTATTGGCACAAGGAGAGACACAGAGACCAGTGGACCCGAATTAAGAGTTCTGATATAGATCCTCATATATATACTCATTTAGTATTCAATAAAGCCACTAAACCCTCTCAACTGGGAGAGAATGGCCTATTCAACAAATGGTGCATGGAGAACTAGATATCCATATGTAAAAGAATGAAAGAGGATTACCATCTCACACCTTGTACAAAAATCAACTCAAGGTGGATCAAAGACCTAAATATAAGATCCAAGACCATAAAGACTTTGGAAAGCAGTGTAGGGAAGCATATAAAAGACCCTGTAATAGGAAATGGCTTCATAAACTTCACACCAAAAGCATGAGCAGCAAAAGAACAAATAGATAAATGGGACTTCCTGAAAATTAAAGACTTCTGGAACTCAACGGAGTTTCTCAAGAAAGTGAAAAGAGAGACTATACACTGGGAGAAAGTATTTGGTAACCATATATCTGATAGGAGACTTATAACCTGCATACATAAAGAACTCCTATATCTTGAAAATAAAAAGACAAACCCATTTAAAAAATAGGAAAAAGATTTAAACAGACACTTCTCCAAAGAAGAAATGCAAATGGCTAAAAAGCACATGAAAAAAATGCTCCAAATCTCTAGCTATCAGGGAAATGCAAATCAAAACTACAATGAGATACCATCTTACTCCCATAAGATAGGCAGCTATGAAAAAAACAGAAGACAACAAATACTGGAGAGGATTGTGGAGGAATGGGAACACTCATCCACTTCTGGTGGGAATTCAGAAGGATCCAGCCATTCTGCAGGACAGTTTGGCAGTTTCTCAAAAAACTTGCTGTAGAGTTGCCATACGACCCAGCAATTCCACTGCTGGGTATATACCCAGTAGAACTGAAAACAAGGACACAAACCGATATATGCACACCAATATTCATAGCAGCATTGTTCACTATTGCCAAAAGTTGGAATCAACCTAAATGCCCATCAACAGATAAATGGATAAATAAAATGTGGTATATACTTACAATGGAATACTACTCAGCTTTAAGAATGAATACACTACAAACACATGTGATAACATGCATGAATCGTGAAAACCTTATGTTGAGTGAAGACAACCCAGGCATTGAAGGATAAATACTACATGACTTCAATGATATGAAATAAGTAAACCAAGCTGCCTCAGAGAGCTACAGAGTGGATGATAGGTGGGTAGAGGATGTAAACTGACACCTATGTGAAATCTATGATAAGCTGGAAGTAAGTTTTTGTACAAGGAAGGAATAAAGTGGGCATAGGGTTACATTTGGGTGGGGCTTTGCAGACTTGAGGGGGGCTAGGAATGGGAAGATGGGTAATATTGCCCAAGAAATTGGGGGGAGTATGGGGCAACATGCAAACATAGGAGATTGTCAAGTATTTGGTTAAGAGTATAATGCTGAGAAAACCTTTTAAAAAATATAATAAGGAAAGTTACCAGTTTAAGATGCTTAAAGGGGATAATCTGACACAGGACAGGCTCCTAGGGAACATGTGAATGTTCATTTTGCCATAGTGGGTTATATCACTGGATAGAGACCCCTATAAGGAGAGTGAAGATATACCCACATCCTGGGGAGGGCTGATGTTCTCAAATAGAGGGAATTGTATTTCTCGAAAGAAATGGTGGCTCCCAGTGCATGAGGGCAGTTGAGCATATCAAGGCCTCAACACTGTTGCAAGTATCTCTGAACATGGCCTTTCAAGCAATGAAGATTGACTGTCACTGTGGGCCCTAAGGGGAGGGGGAATGAGGTATTGAATAGATGGTACCAATGTAACAGTGTAGGCAATAGAAGTGTTCCACAAGATTATGCAAGGATGGATATAAGACATGTTAAATTACACCAAAAATATATAGGGACTAATAGGCTAAAATGTAAACCATAATGTAAAACATAAGATAACTAAAAATTTAGAAAATCGTATGGTCTAAAATATAAACCACAATGTAAACCCAAATGTTAACTTGTTTGAAAGCTACTGTCACAATATCAATACATCAGTTTCAATAAATATAGTATGAGTAGGCAAAATGTTTATTGCTGTGGAAGGGAAGAGGGTTTTATGTTGGATATATGGCAGTACTATTCATTGTATATATGAATTACTGTGATCTAAAACTTCTGTGAAAATAAGTTTAATTAGAAAAAAAGAATAAGATAGGAAGTAGACACTGAGGAAAAGACAGAAGTAGATGTCTTGCAATTTGCATACAGGGCAACACTTGTTGCAGTGATGGAAGGCAAAACATCAAAACAAAGCTTTTGCATTTTTTAATTTTTTGATGCCCCAATTTATTTTCACCTTAATTTTTCTAAATTAATATGTATTCTATATCTAACCTTTAAACTCATCACTATATTCCATTTTACTATTAATGGAACCTGGTATTATATTGGGCTTCACATTTGAAGAAGTTTTGGCTCACAGAGGGGGTCAACAATGGCAGGGGAGGAATACTGGTGTGGAATGTTATTGACAGGGGACACATGGTTGGAAGGGAATTCTCCAGTGCATATATGTTTGAATATTTTCATAGTGGTTAAATTAAAAACAACTGAGGGAGTGCTGAGTTCATAGCCAGGGGAGCTCTATCACAGTCCCAAAAGGAACAGCAACAATCCCCCAAGTGCAATGGCAAAGACCAAAAAAGAAGGAAGGTCCAACAATGAGCCCTTGATACATATGACTATGCTTGTGAGCCTGTGCAGCTGAAATAAGAACAAGGCCTAGAGCTGCAGGATGCCAAAGAGTTACCTCCTGAGAGCCTCCGTGTTGCTCAAATGTGGCCAGTCTTGAAGCCAAACTCAGCATGTAAATGTGTTGCCTTCCCCCCAGCTTGGGACATGACTCCCGGGGATGAGCCTCCCTGGTTTCAAGGGATTACTACCAAGTACCAGCTGATGATGTAACTAGAAAATGACCTTGAATAAAAGGGTCAACTCGAACCAGCAGAATATCTCAATCTATATAGAATACCAGGAGTTAAATATGCTTTTTGTCCTGAATAAAAGGGGGAAATGAAAAGGATAAATGAGTTTATATGGCTATGAGTCCAAAAAGAGCCAGGAGGTTATCAGAGGAGTTACCCTTATGCACACCTGAGCAGAGTCCCACAGACAGATAAAGTAGATATAACCAGGTATTGGTTCTTCTGAGGGCTACAGAGACCCACAGGTTCTGTGGTCATGGCAGATGGAGTTCAGTGCCATGTCAGTTGGCCCTACTTTGGAGTTTGTGTTTCTGTGTGATGGAGCTGGACTCAGATGTGATCTTTGTTCACAAGCCTCTCCTGTTACTTTTACCGGAACTGTAGCTGGTGCTGGGGTTTAATTTATACCCAGGGGACCTGAATCTCTGGACTGACCACGTGATAGCCAGTCCCTGAGCCTCAAGAGACTTGCAACTCCTACACTCTGGTTTATTGGACTTACCCCACTCAGCTAACATGGAGGTGAAGAAGGTCAAACACCACACCAGGGAGCCAAGAGTGCCTACAACTGGAAAGCAGAATTGCATGCAGCATCTATGTGGAATCTAACCCCCTCTTGATATAGATGTGGAGTGGACACAACCATTCTAAGGTCCACAGGATGTAGGAATAGAGTATGGATTAAAGTGGACTTACTGATGTTCTCTTCATGAACTATTGTGATTAGTAATCGAAGAAAATGTGGCACTGGTGTGGAGAAAGTGGCCATGGTGGCTGCTGAGGGTAGGGAGTGGGAGGAAGAGATGTGATGTGAGGGCATTTTTGGGACTTGGAGTTGTCCTGGGTGGTGGTGCAGGGACAGTTCCTGGACATTGTATGTCCTCCCTTGGCCCACTGGGTGGAATGTGGGAGAGTGTGGGCTATGATGTGGACCATTGACCATGAGGTTTTGCGGTGCTCTGAGATGTATTCAACAAATGCAATGAATGCCTCATGATGATAAAGGAGATTGTAGTTATGGGGGGAGGAATGGGGAGGGGGTGGGGGCATATGGGGACCTCATATTTTTAAATGTAATATTAAAAAATATAGACAAAAATATGAAAAAAATGCACTCTTGGGCTAGGTGTTCTAAAGTTTAACATGGAACATGTAGCGAGACAGGCATGTTAGCTCTTGGATGGAATTCCTAAGCTACACCTTGTTCCTGGGAGGCTCATTAAAGATTGGAGAATTCCAAGTTTCATTCTTCTTCAATTATGCCCCTGGGTTTAAGAGGTACTAATGGAGTAGCTTTTGGAAGTCAAACAAGGGAATTCTGAAATACAGAAAAAATCAGGCCAAGGAGGAAGACATGAGAATACTAAACTCTGAAGCTTGTTAAGCCTGTTGAATTTTAATCATCTTCACCAGAATGTTTGTAATTGTTGATCTTATATGGAATATAATAGTCCTCATGAAAAATGTGTTAGGCCTCGGGTCCAAGGATATCATCATTAAAAGTACATAAGTGCCTAGGACAATAAAATTCTCTCTACAGTGAGGAAAAAAAGTGTCTGTGGAGATGCACAAGTCCAAATTTCTCAGGCAGGTCACAAAGCAGTTGCGCTGATGAAGGTCCTTGATTAATTCCCAAGAGATGTTGGCTATCTGAAGTAGTCATAGAGATTCTCCCTTAATATTGAATTCCCTCCACACTTTAAGACATACAACTGATTTGATAAGATGTCACTTATTCCTGAACCACAATTTTCTCTATTGTAAATTTAATCAACCATCTATGCAATCATCTCACTGATGATTAAAGTCCATGAAATGCCTTTGTGTTGCAATCAGCCCAGTACATATCTAATCATAGAACTGGTCAACATTACCTGGTTGAGTTGACACATTAACCTAACCATCAGTTGAACCCTTGTCAACTTACTAACCATACATATTACTTTAAACCATACTTATCATCTAAATAAAAACAATAACAGACATACATATATATTTCCACCTAACAATATTCAACTGTCCTGCATACAACCAGAACCACTATTTGCTCCAGAATAGGGTGCAAACCCTTGGGTCATATTCATTCTTAAGCTTGACAACCTTAAATATTGTAACATGAGACTAGTACAACTTATATCATAAGATAAGGGGGAAATTAGGGAAGAAAACAAATACACTCAATTTTATCTAAATATAAAATCATACTCAGGAAGACATATTCATAATCACTACAGTCCTCATTTCTGTTACTGTCCATGTGGTCAAAGTTTGTATTTATCAGTTCCTTCTTCCACTACCCTGTCCATGTTCCCTTTACCCTTAGCAAGCAGCTCCGCTGGCTGTGGTTTTTTGCCTGATGAGATTATGGCATTCATTCCTAAAAATTCTGGGCCATTGTTAGTCTTGCTTGGATTGAGTTGCAATTTTCCAGTGACCTTATTCACAGGGCATGGCACTATCAAAAGATGCCCTAGATGATATTCTGGATTCCAGGCAAACTCTTCTTTACCTCAGTTATGAAGGTATAATCTTAGTTCTCCTTGAGAAGATAAATCACCCAGTAAGAACAGTAATTCTCTTCTCTACCTGTTGATTCAGAGGCATGAGAGCCCAAAGTGGTCAGTTGACAGTCTTAACTTCCAGGTCAATGGAATTATTATGGGGTTCCCAGGTGGAAGCTAGAACTAGAATAGTTTTGGAACTAGAATAGCAGAGCTTAAAGTTGCAAGGACAGGAAGAAAAAAATTCAGATTGGATCACTTGAGTTAATAAGCACTGGTGCTACTCCCATTTCCAAGGCTTTACTCCTGGACTCATGATTCCTGACTATGGGAGAAAAAGTACCACAAAGTGAATATTGATTTAGAGCATACACAGCCTCCGGGAGAACATTTCCCTAGCCCTGCAAGTTATTGCCACCTACCTGTCAAAATAACTGAGTCTTCATAATGCCATTCCACCATTTTATCAATCTAGCTCCTTCAGGATGATGGGAAACATGGTTAGATTAGTGAGTTTCATGAGCATGTGCCCATTCCCACATATCATTTGCTGTGAAGTGGTTTCCTTGATCAGAAGCAGACGCATGTAAAGCCAAGGTGGAAGGTAAGATATGTGATAAGTCCACTGATGGTAGTTTTGGAAGCTACATTGTGTGTAGGGAAGGCAAACTTATATCCAAAGTATGTGTCTGCTCCAGTCAAAACAATTCACTGCTCCTTCCTTAATGGAATTGGTCCAATGTAATCAACCTGCCACAAGGTAGCAGATTGATTACATCAAAGAATGATGCCATATCAGAGACTGAATGTGGTACTATTTGGCAGTTTGGGCAACCAGCAGTGGCTATGGTCAAGTCAGACTTGGTAAGGGGAAGTTCATGCTGCTAAACCCATGCATACTCTCCATCCCTACCTCCATGGTCATTTTGTTCATGAGCCCATTGGGCAATGACAAGAGTGTCTTGGGAAGGAGGTTGAGTACAAGTCACAGAGCACATCATATGACCCACCTGATATAATATCTTCTTCTGATGAAGTGAAACTAAGTGTTTGTCTACAAAGAGTAAAACTAAATATTTTCCCTCTTTTTTGGTCATAGGAAGGGTTAGATGAAACCGCTTATCCTTCAGAATATATTGTCTAAAATATATTGTCTGCAAAATCTGAAGAGACAAACTAAGTGTTGGGGCCCTTTTTTGGTCATACAAGGGGCTCAACATGCCTCAGACCATTGGACGCTTAGAAATTTCACTGAGGCTGAAGACCCCTGCATTTTTGTTGGATTTATCTCCCATCCTCTCTCACACAAAAGCCTTACCAGTAAGTCTAAAGTCATTTCTACTTCTTGTTCACTAGGTTCAGTCAACATGGTATTATCAATATAATGGACCAGTGTGATATCTTGTGAGAGTGAGAGATGATTAAGTTCCCAGCAGATAATACTATGACATAGGATTGGTGAGATGATATACTCCTAAGACATGACAGTGAAGGAATATTGCTGCATTTGCCAAATAAAACAAACTGTTTATGGAGGTCTTTACTAATGACTATTGAGAAAACAGCCTATGCAAGATCAATAGCTGCATATCAGGTTCCAGTGGATGTGCTAATTTGTTCAAGCAATGGTACAACATCTGGGACAGCAGCTATAATTGGAGTCACCACCTGGTTAAATTTATGTTAATCTATGCTTCTACTCCAAGGTCAATGTGATTTCTTCACATGCCAAATAGGAGAATTAAATGAGGATGTGGTGGAAATCAACACCCCTGCATCCTTCAAATCCTTGATGGTGGCACTGATCATGGCACTGCCTCCAGGAATCTAGTATTCCTTTTGATTTATGATTTTGCTAGGTAGTAGCAGTTCTAGTGGCTACCATTTGGATTTTCCATCCATAATAGCCCTCACTCCAAAAGTCGGGGATCCAATGTAAGAATTCTGCCAGATACTGAGAATGCACTCTGAAACTGGGGAAATAACCACAGGATGGGTCCAGGGACCCACTGGATCCACTGTGAGATGGACTTATGGTTAAAACTCCATCAATCAACTAATGTTCATTAGCCTACATTTTGATTTGTGGACCAGAGTAACACTTAGGATCTCCTGGAATCTATGTCACTTCTGAGTCAATGTTGATAATTCCAGAAATATCTGATCATTTCCTTCTGCCTGATACACAGTTACTCTTGTAAAATGCCCTAAGTCCCTTTGGAGACAGCTGGGAAGGAGATTAACAGTATAAAATTTTGGCAGTGTAACAGGATCCTTCCCCAAGAGGATCTGAATTTCTTCCATTCAAAGGGCTCTGGGTCTCTAAACTGTCTCAAATCCAGGAATTAAGAAGCCATTATTCTCTGTGTCTGTATTTTAAGTTATGGTTTTGTTCACTCAACCTAGAACACTTCATCTTATACAGATCAAGTAGGAATTTAATAGACTGCCCATGTAATTCACTTCTAGGTACCCCATGATTTATTAGCCAACACCAAAGCTATACATGACTAGACATTTGGGGTGGATACTTCGAGTTTGCCTTTCATTGCAGTAGCCACACACACCTTGTTTTTGGTGATTAACTTCCAATATGTGGCTTTTACCAGTGTGACACTGATCAACCCTGTAATGTTTAAGGATTCTAGTTCCATGACAGCAGTTCCCACAGTAATATCTGGACTGAAAAGAAGAGCAACCACCGAACTCTTCAGGGAAGATGAATTAGTCTTACACATTTATTCCCCACAGAACTGTTAAAGGTTTACCTCTGGACAAGTCTAAGGTGGGTTGGAAGGTCTTAAATGGTAAAACCATTCTAGCATTCCAATCTTTCTAAACCTTTGAATTTTGTCTTCTTTTGTATGCCAGGATAAATCAGACATCTGAAACTCTGACACTCTAGGCCACCCTTTATTCTGCGTTTCAGTTAGCCACCAGAGACCGTTAGTGCTCTTTCTTTTCTTTTTTAAGATTTATATATTTACTTTAATTTTCATTTATCTCCCTTCCCCAGATGGTTCCATCACCTCTTGGCTCATTATTTGTTCGCCTTCTCCAGGAGGCACAGTGAACTGAACCTAGGACCTCTCATATGAGAAGCAAGTGCCCAAAGGCCTGAGCTACATCCTCTCCCCACCAGCTGCAACATCTGCTGGCTTATGGCATCTACTTACAGTGGGGGGCTTTTTTTAGGGACCTGTTATGATTTTAGTCTATTTAATAGGTCTTAAGAAGTGATATGACAGTAGGAGACATATTACAAGCTACTGATCTCAGGGCATCACTTTGCATTTTCTTCTGGTGAGGCAGGATTAATCTATTCAGGCAAGGGTTGACAGGCAGACTCCTCAGGGCAAGTTGTGGTTGGGCAGTGCATGCTGGAATTTGGCTGGTATTTGTTCAAGGCTGGGACAAGGTCCAGATTCCTGGTGCAGACAGACAGCTGGGTGATACAAGCTCCACATTGTGTGGTCTACACAGAGCAGGCCGACAGAGGTTTATATAGCAAAGTGTAAGCAAAATGTACAATTTCAATGTCCACACAAATCTCATCATAAACCCATTTGTGTCCATCCCAATCCTCAGGGTTCCATTCCTTTCCAATGAATGCCTTCATTTTTACAGTAAACACCCTGTGAAGTTGAGATTTTAGTTTCCTTTGTAACTCTGCTACTCATACAATGGGATTCTGAGCCTGGTTTAACAGAGATGTCATGTCTGCGGCTGCATAAAAAAAAGATTTTCTTTCAGAGTACACATACATTTTCACATCTTTCATGCAGTGTCTAAGTTGCAAATTTGAAGCCTTTAGCTCATCCCTTTGATTCATAACTGTATCCAAAGTATTTAGGAACAGCCAGCCAACATCATTATAACTTTTGATATCTTCAAACTCTGTTAGGGTACTGAAAACACACTCATCCAGATCCTTGCCCCTTATAAGCATGGAAGTAATGGAATCCTTGGTGATATTTTGTATATCTCCATTGCCAATCGAAATCATGGACTGTCAGTGACACCTTGATAATTGGAAAGGGAGTCATTAATACCCTTCTGTCTCATTAAGAGTAGAAAGCCGGTGGAGGATTTGGCGCAGTGCTTAGGGCATCCATCTACCACATGGGAGGTCTGCGATTCAAATGCTGGGCCTCCTTGACCCATGTGGAGCTGGCCCATGCACAGTGCTGATGTGCACAAGGAGTGCCATGCTACGCAGGGGTGTCCCTGTGTAGGGGATCCCCATGCGCAAGGAGTGCGCCCCATAAGGAGAGCCGCCCAGTGCAAAAGAAAGTGCAGCCTGCCTAAGAATGACACTGCCCAAAATGACACAACAAGATGACGCAGCAAAAAGAAACACAGATTCCCAAGCTGCTGGCAACAACAGAAGCGGACAAAGAAGATGCAGCAAACAGACACAGAGAACAGACAACCGGGGTGGGAGGGGAAGGGGAGAGAAATAAATAAATAAATAAATCTTTAAAAAAAAGTAGAAAGCCAATTGCAAAAATCCTGGAACAACTTCAAAAATCCCATTTTTAAGATTATGTTTCTCACGTTCCCTTCCTACTATCAAGCTGTATTTGAGGCAGGTTAGTATAGGGAAATGAGAAAAAAAGTGAGCCACAACATAGCTGACAGACAACATGCCTGACAGGCAACAGGCCATGAGAACCTGTCAAGACCTTGACCTTGAGATCCCAATTGGGACACTTTGCAGGGCTAAGGTTAGGTCCCAGATAACCCCAAAAAAGGCCTCACTATTGGCCCTGAACTTTGGTACAATAACTAATAATACCTAGGGCATTAGCAAGGGGAGGGATTTTTTTTGTCTTTATTTTTTTAATATTACATTAAAAAAATATGAGGTCCCCATATACCCCCACCCCCCTTTACCCCTCTTCTCCCCTCATAGCAACAATCTCCTCCATCATCATGAGACATTCATTGCATTTGGTGAATACATCTCTGAGCACCGAGGCACATCATGGTCAATGGTCCACATCATAGCCCACACTCTCCCACGTTCCACCCAGTGGGCCATGGGAGGATATACAATGTCTGGTAACTGTCCCTGCAGCATCACCCAGGACAACTCCAAGTCCCAAAAATGCCTCCACATCTCATCTCTTCCTCCCATTCCAGGGGAGGGATATTTAATAGCTTAAAAGGTAACCACATAAGTCAAATCTCACATCAGACCTGTATAATGTTTACATTGTGACTGAGCAGTAATAAAATAACTAGTAACTGGCTCCAATTGCATACCCTTATCTTGTTTCAAAATGCTAAATTTGGATACTCCTGTAGTAGACATCAATGTTAATTAATAAGGCAAAATGAGTCAGTCCAGGACTGACCAAACCATTTCTAATCTGAGATAGCTCTTCTGACACAAGCAATACCCTCAACCTTAACCTTCAAGTGAAAATAGCATCTATTAAGTCTGTATGTACTAAAAAATTAGAGTATCTCTAACCCAGTTCTTTCAAACCACCTAAACAGCATGCTGAAAATGTCACTGTCTAGTCATGCACATATGAGTCAGCATGATGTCCAGATGCAATGTTCCCCATTTCCACACTCTTATCTTCCCTTACACTGTCACAGTCTCATCTCCCTTTCTTCAATCTCATGAAAACCAAAGAACTGCCAACTCAGGGACACAGATTTGACACATTCCCTTCTGTCTTTGTGAGGCTACACTTTTGAAAATAAACTCTTCTCTCAAAGTCTCAATTTCACTTTTCTCTGGTGTGCATCAGTCAAGGATTCAACTTTGAGTGACAACAAATTTATATATGGTCGATAAAATAATATTTTAGCAACTAATCAAATTTGGTTTAGGGCACATGTAGATTCATTATTCCATTTAAATTTTTCCATAAATTTGTAACTTTCCAAAATAAAATATTCAATAAAATCAAGCATAAACATAAAATAATGACAGTGAAAAATATACTGGCATTCTACTGTCAATTCTGAATTCCTACATGACCTCCCTATTAGTGTGAAAGGAGCAGAAATTATTAACCACACACTGTGGCTCTTTGGGAAATATTATCTCTTAAAAATAACCAAGCATAGTATTTTTCTAGGTCATAAGAGTTTGTTTAGCTTTGATAACATACTGTTTTATAAGTATTGGAGGCTAAGGGGTTTTGATGTAACATTTATGTATTCTATATCTTCTTTAAAAATAAAATAATATATTTAAGCATGTAATGCTGGATTTCTGGATGGATTGCAGAAATCAGTGCCATTGTAAAGGAACTTAAGGATGCAGTTTTCATGCTAACCAGCACATCTCCATTCAACTCTCCTATTTTGCATGTGCAGGAAACAGATGGATCTTGGAGAATGAGAGGAGATTATCATAAACTTTTTCCAGGTGATGAATCAAATTGCAGTTCTTCTACCAGAGGTGGTATCACTGCTTAAGGGAATCAACACATCCTCTCATACAATGTTATGCAGTTATTGATCTGGAAAATTTTTTTCTCAATTGCTGATAGTAAGGACCACAAGAAACAGTTTTCTTTCAGTTGACAAAGCCAGCAATATACCTACATTGTCCTACCTCAGGAATACATGAACTCTGCAGTCCTATGTCATAATATTATCCACACAGTACTTGATCATCTCTCCCTGCCATACGATAGCACACTTTTACACTTCATTGATGAGAGCATGTGGATTGAATCTAGTGAGCAATAACTAGCAACTACCCTAGACTCATTGACAAGGCATTTATTTGTGTGTCAGAAAATGGGTGAATAATCCAACAAAATTACAGAGGACTTCCATCTTAGTGAAATTTTAGGTGTAGAGTGGTTAAGGGTCATATCAAGATGTCCATTCTAATGTGAAAGATAAGCTGTTGCATCTAGTCCCCCCTATGACTAAAAAAGTGGTATAATATTTAGTTGATCTCTCTGGATTTTGAAGACAACATATTATCTTTCTGGTTGTGCTACTCTAGCCCATTTACTCAGTGACCAGAAAAGCTGCTACTTTTGAGTGGGTACTAGAACAAAAGGATGCTCTACAATAAGTCCAGGCTACAGTAAAAGATGCATTGCCATTTGGTCTATGTGAGCCAACAGATATGATGGTGCTCTACGTGTCAGTGGCAAATAGGGATACTTTCTGCTGCCTTTAGCAGGCCCCTATGGAGAATCACAATGCAGACCCTGAGGATTTTGGAGCAAATATCTTGCATCCTCTGCAGATAATTACTCTCCTTTAGAATAAACAGGTTATAGTTTGATACTGGGTCTTAATAGAGATTGAAATCTTAACTGTAGGCCACCAACTTACCAAGTGACTTGACTTGCTTATCATGAGGTGGGTATTGTCTAAGCTACCAAACAATAAATTTGGCATGTACATTAGGACTCCATCACAAAATGGAAGTGATGTATATCATATAGGGTTTTGTGTGTCTTGAAAGTAAACTTAAATTACATGGGAAAATGGCCCAAATATCCATGGCCATTATTCCTGCTACATTACCTTCTCTTTCCAAGTTGAGAGCAATAACCTATTTGGAGTTTCTTAGAATTAAATGACTGAGGAAGAGAAAATTCTGGCCTGGTTTACAGATTGTTCTGTATGGAATGTGGGTACCATCTGAAAGTGGACAGCTGAAACCCTGTAGTCCCTTTCAGGGACAACTCTGAAGGCCAGTGTTGAGAAGAAATCCTCCCAGGGGGCAGAATTTGAAGCAGTCCACCTAGTTGTTCATTTTGCTTAGAAGGAAATATGGCCAGAAATGCCTTTTTACACTGATTCATGGGCAGTTGCTAATGGATTAGCTGTATGATGAGGGACTTGGAAGGAACTTGTTTAGAAAACTGGTGACAAAGCATTATGGGGAAGATGTACATGGATAGACCTTTTGGAGTGGTCAAAAACAATGATGTTTATGTTCACATGAATCTTCACCAAGGGTGACTTCAGCAGAGGAAGATTTTAATAATGTGGTGGATAAAATGATGTGCTCTGTGGATAGCATTCAGCCTATTTACCCAGCCACTCCTCTCATTGCCCAATGGCTAATTAGCAAAGTAAAAATGGTAGTAGGTAGGGAGGTTTTGCATGGTCTCAGCAAAATGAATATCACTTCACCAAGGCTGACCTGGCCACAGCCACTGATGAATTCCAAATCTGCCAGCAGAAAAGACTCACGCTTGGCACACAATAGAGTATCATATTCCCAGGTGATCACCCTGCTGCTCTCTAGCATGGTGATTGGATTGGACCACTTCCATCATGGAAAGGGCAGTGAGTTGCTCTAAGTGAAATAGACACATATACATGGGTTTGCCTTCCCTGCATGCAATGCTTCTGTCAATATTACCACTTACAGACTTACCAGATGTCTTATTCACCATCATGGTATTTTTACCATGATGCTTTTAATTAAGGAACCCACTTCACAACAAATAATGTGTAAGAATGAGCACATGCTCATGAAATTTATTGGTGTTACCATGTTCCCCATCATTCTGAAGCAGCTGAATTGATAGAATGGTGGAATAGACATTTATTAGGTAATACTAGTTTTAGGATTCAATCTGGGACCTCAGATGTGGGAGGATGACACTAAACCACTGAGCTAAATTGGCTACTTGGAATAGAATTTTGAAGACTGAAATATGGCACCAACTAGGTGGCCATATCTTGGTGGCTGGGCAATATCTATGCTCTCCAGGAGGCTGTATAACCTCTAAAACAGTGTTGACTTTATGGTGCTGTTTCTCTTATAGCCAGATTCTCCAATACAGGAATCAAGGGGTAGAAATGGGAGTGACACTACTCACTATTGACTCTACTGATTCACTAGGGAATGTTTTGCTTCCTGTCCCTGCTATAGTGACATCATGCATTATTGACCCTTGTGATCCACCATGAGATTTTTGCTTCCTGTCACTTAATCTCTGCTGGTGTACAGGTCTTATTCCAAAAAGAAGAGTTCTTCTCCAGGAAATACAACAATGATTCCACTGAACTGGTTTCTTTGGGCTCCTCATGCATCAAAAGGCAAAGAAGGCTGAGATATTCAATACTTCTTTCCACCTCCCCTCAGGGCCCACAGTGAAAAATCAATCTTCATTACTTGAAGGACCATGTTCAGAGATACTTGCAACAATGTTGAGGGCTTGACATACTCGACTGCTCTAACCCATTGGGAGCCACCAATTCTCTCAAGAGATAAAATTCCCTCTGAGAACATCAGTCCTCCCCAGGATGTGGAGAAAGTGGCCACAGTAGCTGCTGAAGGTATGGAGAGGGAAGAAGAGATATGATGTGGGGGCATTTTCAGGACTTGGAGTTGTCCTGGGTGGGACTGCAGGGACAGATGCTGACATTGCATGTCCTGCCATGGCCCACTGGGTGGACTGGGGGGGAGTGTAAACTACAATGTAAACCACTATCCATGTGGTGCAACAGTGATCCAAAATGTATTCACCAAATGCAATGAATGTCCCATGATGATGAAAGAGGTTGTTGATGTGGGAGGAGTGGGTTGAGGGGGGAGGGGGTTATGTGGAGCCCTCGTTTTTTTTTAATGTAACATTTTTTAAAAAGAGAAAAAATTTTAAAAAAGAGTTTTAAAAGAAGGCAAAGAAGAGACTTACTGCCCTGCCTGGGGTAATTGATCCTGACTATCAAGAGGAAATAGGTGTGCAACTACATAACTGATATATAGAATCTTTTGCCTGAAATACAAAAGACTCCTATGGCAACCCAGTACTTACCATAGCCAGTGATTAAAGTCAATGGAGGGAAGAGGACTTGGCCCAGTGGATAGGGCATCCATCTACCACATGGGAGGTCAGTGGTTCAAATCCTGGGCCTCCTTGACCCACTGGCCCATGCACAGTGCTAATGTGCACAAGGAGTTCCATGCCATGCAGGGGTGTCCCCCACATAGGGGAGCCCCACACGCAAGGAGTGCACCCCATAAGGAGAGCCACCCAGCATGAAAGAAAGTGCAGCCTGCCCAGGAATTGTGCCGCACACACAAAGAGCAGACTCAGCAAGATGATGCAACAAAAAGTAACACAGGTTCCCATGCTGCTGACAACAACAGAAGTGGACAAAAAGAACACACAGCAAAGGGACACAGAGAACAGACAACTGGGGCAGGAGGGGTAAGGGGAGAGTAATAAATAAAAATAAAATAAAATAAATCTTAAAAAAAAATAAAGTCAATGGAAAACTGCAGTAGCCCAATCCAGGCATGATTAACAATAGCCTAGAATCTTCAGGCCTCAGGGCCAGCTGAGGTGCTTGCTAAGTGTAAAGCAGCAAGTAATGGGTAGTGGAAGATGGTATTGATAAATATGAACTACAACTACATGATCAGTTCCAAAAAAAGAGGACTGTAATGGCCATAGATTTTCCTTGTTTTGTTATTAGTATGTTTATATATGTACATAACATGAAAATATTTGGTTTCTTAATTTTCTTTTCCCCTTATATAAGTTGCATTAGTTCCATGTTATATTATTTAAGGATGTAAATTTTAAGAGTGAATATTACCTGGGATTTTCACCTTATTCTGGAGCTATGGGGTGCATATCTCATTATATGCTGGCAGTTTGTTAATTTTAGGCCAAAAAAATATGGCTATCATTGTTTATATTTAGACATAAATTATGGTTTAAGATGATGTGTATGGCTGCCAAGTTGATAAGGGGTAGAAAGTGATGGTTAAGCTAATTTGTCAATTTGCTCTCATAAGGGTGCTCAGCTGTTTGTTCAAGCAAGCACTGTTAATTTTAATGGCCAGACATTTATTATTTTTCAGGTACACAATTTCTTTGAGTCCAATTTATATCTTTAAACTTTGCAATTTCCTTTGATTTCAAGAGTTTACACTTATTTGAATGTTTTTATATAATTGCTTTTTTAAATTTATTGTTACATAATTCCAACACTTATATCAACTCAGTATTAACATTTTAAAAAGTGCCTTTTCATTGCAAGTTCTACTTTCCAGGCTCTTTATGTTTTTAGTAGTTTTAGAGTGTATCTTACATATTTCAAATATTTTATAGTCTGACTCTGGGTCTTGTTAAAATCCTGTGGAGAACGATGATACTTTTCTTGTCACGAAAATGCTCACAGTTGTGTTTATGGTGCAAGGTCTGACTAGCCTTTCTGTATTGGGATCCTGATGGGTGGTTCATTTTCTAAACCTTCATGGTGCTATCTGTATCTGACCCATACACAAAACTCATTATCAGGCATGATACAGCATGGTGGTCAATCTTTATTTCAATCTGCAAGTTTCCATTTTTTGCTTAAGATAAGATCCATGCATGTTCTGCTTGAAATGTGCCAGAGGGTTTCATAAACATTCTGATATGTTTACTTTATTGAGTTTCTCATTCACCATAAGCTGTTTGGTACATTCTTGTTTAAATGCTGGTATTATTCCACAATTAACCTGTGAATATTAACAATTCAAAAACCTCAAATATAACTGCCACATAAAATATGCAGCTGTTTTGAGTGTGATAAATCTGAATGCACATTTTCCATATTAACTGGACCTTGGACCTTGGAATACTATTTAAATAATAAGGTTTCAACAAAATGCTTGTGGATGGTGCTTCAGCAGTTATCTCATTGCTTCTGCTATTGTAATTCTCTTTTGTATGTATGAAAATCATATGGCAAGTAGATTAAAATCATCTGACAATGGTAATCAGATTCTTAAAGAGTTGTACTCTTACAGAATGAATGACCTTTGCACAGGGTGGTTGACTACTAGCCTTATATCCCCACTGAGTCCTGCATACCTGGGGACATAAAGGTGTCTGGCCTATTGAGAAGAGGAGCAGAATATTTCTGACTTCAATTGAGATAATTGATCAGGGCTATAATGAGGCGAGGTATAGGAACAAAATTGAAAATTTCCAGGCTTACTTCATAATATTGGCATTTCTGTTAGTATGCTTAAGGATGATAAAAAATAATCATGTACAGAAAGGAAAATCTGGGACACTTAAATCTCTACCATAACAGATAGGATTACAATAACAAGTAAACAACCCTATACTTCTGGGTTGATTCCAAAACAACCACAGGATTGCTTGGTAAACCTCAGAATCAATAATAGAATTGTGGACACCAATCCATTACTTTTCCTTTCTTTGTTGTGTCAGATACAAATATAAATATTATCTGTAGACATTTATACAGCTTCTTCCTTTGACCTATTATTTTGCATGGATTGTGTTGCTGATTACTATAATTTTCAGACATTTTATAATCCTACAATTCACAAATTCATAAAAAAATTACATAAAACACAATGATGTTTTCATAATAAAATTATGTGGATCAAACCTATCTATGTTGTTTTGTATTGCTCTTCACTTGAACCTGTGTTTATTTTTTTTAATTTTTTAATTGATTTTGTAAAAATATTACATTAAAAAAACAATATGAGGCCCCATTCAACCCCACCACCCCCACCCCACCACTCCCCCCCCCCCCCCCCCCGCAACACTCACTCCCATCATCATGATACATCCATTGCATTTGGTAAGTACATCTCTGGGCATCTCTGCACCTCATGGTCAATGGTCCACATCATGGCCCATACTCTCCCCCATTCCATCCAGTGGGCCCTGGAAGGATTTACAATGTCTGGTGATTGCCCCTGCAGCACCATCCAGGGCAATTCTAAGTCCCAAAGGTGCCTCCACATCTCATCTCTTCCTGCCATTCCCCATAACCATATCAGCCACCATGTCCACTTTTCCCACTCCACTCCAATGCCACCTTTTCTCTGTGGACCTTGGATTGGTTATGTCCATGGCATCTCTATGTCAAGAGGAGGCTCAGATTCCACATGGATACTGGATGCAATCCTCCTGCTTTCAGTTGTAGGCACTCTAGTCTCTATGGTGTGGTGGTTGTCCTTCTTCAACTCCATCTTAGCCGAGTGAGGTGAGTCCAATAAATCAGATTGTAGGAGCTGAAGTCTGTTGAGGCTCAGGGCCTGTCTATCATATTGTGAGTCCAGAGATTCAAATCCCCTAAATATATCTTAAACCCCAACACCAACTACAATTCCAATAAAGTAGCATGAAAGTCTAATGAAAAGAGATTCCATCTGAATCCAGTTTTGTCACACAGAAACACCAGCTCCAAAGAAGGGCCATCTGACATGGCAGTGAACCCCATCTGCCATGACCATATAGCCCGTGGGTCTCTTTAGCCCTCAAAGGAACCAATACCTGGGGTTGCATCTACTTCATCTGTCTCTTAGATTCTGCTCAGTTGTGCATAAGGGCAATCCTTCTGACAGCCTCCAGACTCTTTTTTAGAGACTCGTAGCCATATAAACTCATTTCTCCTTTCCATTTCCCCCTTTCATTAGGTTAAGCAGCATTTTAAAGTCATGTTATTATATGTAGACAGGGATATTCTGCTAGATCCACATTGAACCTTCAATTCAAGGTCATTGTCCAGTTGCATCATCAGTTGGTACTTGATAGTGATCCCTCGGTGCCAGGGAGGCTCATCACCAGATGTCATGTCCCATGCTGGGGGGAAGGCATTGCATTTACATGTTGAGTTTGGCTTCGAGAGTGGCCACATTTGAGTAACATGAAGGCTGTCAGGAGGAAATTCCCAGGCACAGTGCTGCTCTAGGCCTTGTTCTTATTTCAGGCATATAGGCTCACAAGCATAGTCATTAGTATCATGCTTTCATTGTTGGACCCTCATTCCTTCCTGGTTCTTACCGTTGCACCTGGGGGACTGCCACTGCTCCCCTTTGACCACGACAGAGCACCCCCAGCCAGGAACCCAGTACCCTCCCCAGGTGTAGTTCTTAATTTTTGCCACTATGAGTATATCCAAACATTACCATGCACCCTGGACATATGCCCTGTATAGCTCCCTGTCAGCCATATATCACCTGTCAATAGTATCCTATACCAGTATTCCTCCGCTGCCATTGTTGAAACACTCTGTGATCCAAAACTTCCTGAAAATTGAAGCCCAATAAAATGTCAGGTTCCCTTACTAGTAAGATGGCATATACAGATGGGTTTAAAGGTTAGATATAGAATACGTGTTGACTTGGAAAAAATTCTACATCCTATCTTTTTCTTTTTTCTTTTTCCCTAATTATTGAACTTCTCTTCACAAGAGCCATAGACCACAGTAATTCATATATACAATATGCAGTACTCCCACACATCCACCATAAAACCTTTTCCCTTCCACAGCGATATTCTTATACCTTATTCATATCATATTTACTTAACAGTGATGTAGAGACTCTGTGACAATAGCTTTCAAACAAGATGACATCTGTGCTTACATTGTGGTCCATACTTTAGGATATACAGTTTTCTAAGTTTTTAGTTATCCTATGTTTTACATTATGGTTTACATTATTAGTCTGTCGTCCCCTATATGTTTATGGTATAATAGTCCATGTTTTATATCCATCCTTGCGTACTCTCGTGAAAGTCCTCTCTTATCCCACATTTACTTTGGTTCCACACATTTAACATCCATTTTCCCATCCCCTTGGTGCCCACAGTGACAGCCAACCTCCGTTTCCTGAGGAGCCAAGTCCAGAGATACTTGCAACAGTGTTCAGGGCCTAACTTGCTCAACTGCCCCAATGCCCTGGGAGCCACCCTTTCTCTCGAGAGATACAGTTCCCTCTATTTGATGGCATTAGTCCTCCCCAGCATGTGAGTCCACCCCCACTCTCACTACTTGGGTCTCTATCCAATGGTACCACCCACTCTGGCAAAATGAGCATTCAGACATTCCCCAGGAGCCCGTCCCGCATCAGACCATCCCCTCCGAGAATCCTAAACAGGTAACCCTCTTAATTATATTTTGATACCATTATCTCAGCATTTTACTCTCAACCAACACCTGACACTCTCCTATGTTCGTATGCTACCCCTCCCTCCCCCGCTTTTTGGGCAAGATTACCCATCCACCCATCCCCAGCCCCCTCAAACCCGCAAAGCCCCCCCCAAAGGCAACACCTTGCCCCCATTTTATCTCTCCTTTGTGCTCATACTTACCACCAGCTCATCATAATATCCACCCCTGCAGACGTCGGCACACGTCCTTTCTCCACCCCCTGATTTCATGTAAGCCTATCGTTCAGTCTCTAGGTCTCTGAGGCAGCTTGCATATTTCATATCATTGAGGTCATGTAGTGTTTGTCCTTCAATGCCTGGGTTGCTTCACTCAACATAAGGTTCTCAAGATTCATCCATGTTATCACGTGTGTTTGTAGTGTATTTGTTCTTACAGCTGAGTAGTATTCCATTGTGTGTATATACCACATTTTGTTGGTCCACTCATCTGTTGATGGGCATTTGGGTTGATTCCAACTTTTGGCGATAGTGAACAATGCTCCTATGAACATTGGTGTACATATATCGGTTTGTGTCCTTGTTTTCAGTTCTGCTGGGTATATACCCAGCAGTGGTATTGCTGGGTCATATGGCAAATCAATAGTTAGTTTTTTGAGAAACCGCCAAACTGTCCTCCAGAATGTTTGGATCCTTCTGCATTCCCACAAGCAGTGGATGAGTGTTCCCATTTCTTCACATCCTCTCCAGCATTTGTATTCTTCTGTTTTTTTCATAGCTGCCAATCTCATGGGAGTAAGATGGTATCTCATTGCAGTTTTGATTTGCATTTCCCTGATAGCTAGAGATTTGGAGCATTTTTTCATGTGCTTTTTAGCCATTTGTATTTCTTCTTTGGAGAAGTGTCTGTTTAAATCTTTTTCCCATTTTTTAAATGGGTTGTTTAACTTTTTATTTTCAAGATATAGGATTTCTTTATATGTGCAAGTTATAAGTCTGTTATCAGATATAAGGTTGCCAAATATTTTCTCCCACTGTGTGGGCTCCCTTTTTACTTTCTTGATAACTCCTTTGAGGTGCAGAAGGCTTTAATTTTGAGGAAGTCCCATTTATCTATCAGTTCTTTTGCTGCTTGTGCTTTTGCTGTGATATTCATGAAGCCATTTCCTATTACAAGGTCCTGTAGATATTTCCCTACACTACTTTCCAAGGTGTTTATGGTCTTGGCTCTTATATTTAGGTCTTTGATACACCTTGAGTTGATCTTTGTATAAGATGTGAGATGGTAATCCTCTTTCATTCTCCTACATATGGATATCTAGTTCTCCAGTCACCATTTGTTGAATAGGCCATTCTCTCCCAGTTGAGAGGGTTTGGTGGCTTTATCGAATATTATATGGCTATATATGTGAGGTTCTATACCAGAGCTTTCAATTCGATTCCATTGGTCTGTGTGTCTCTCCTTATGCCAATACCATGCTGTTTTCACTACTGTAGCTTTGTAGTATGTTTTGAAGTCAGGTAGTGTGATTCCTCCATTTTCGTTTTTCTTTTTCAACACGTCTTTGGCTATTCGGGGCCTCTTTCCTTTCCAAATAAATTTCATAGTTAGTTTTTCTAGTTCCTTAAAGAAGGCTGTGTTGATTTTTATTGGGATTGCATTGAATGTGTAGATCAGTTTTGGTAGGATAGACATCTTAATAATATTCAGTCTTCCTATCCGTGAACAAGGAATATTCTTCCATTTATTTAGGTCTTCTTTGATTTCCTTGAACGGTCTTATATAGTTCTCGGTGTATACGTTTTTTACCTCTTTAGTTAAATTTATTCCTAAGTATTTGATTTTTTTACTTACTATTGTGAATGGTATTTGTTTATTGATTTCCTCCTGATCTTCTTCATTATTGGTGTACAGAAATGCTACTGATTTTTGCGCATTGATTTTATAACCTGTGACTTTACTAAACTCATTTATGAGTTCTAGAAACTTTGTTGTAGATCTCTCAGGATTTTCTATGTATAGGATCATGTCATCTGCAAATAATGAAATTTTGACTTCTTCCTTTCCAATTTGAATGACTTTTATAGCTGGTTCTTGCCTCAGTGCTCGAGCAAGTACTTCTAAGACAATGTTAAATAGGAACGGAGACAATGGGCATCCTTGTCTTGTTCCTGAGTTTAGAGGGAAGGAGTCTAGGATTTCTCCATTGTAAACAATGTTGGCTGTAGGTTTTTCATATATACTCTTTATCATGTTCAAAAAATTTCCTTGTATTCCAATCTTTTGGAGTGTTTTTATCAAGAAAGGGTGTTGTATTTTGTCAAATACTTTTTCTGCATCTATAGATATAATCATGTGATTTTTTCCTTCAGTCTGTTTATATGGTGTATTACATTGATTGATTTTCTTATGTTGAACCATCCTTGCATACCTGGAATAAATCCCTATTGGCCGTGGTGTATAATTCATTTAATGTGTTGTTGAATACGATCAGCAAGTATTTTGTTAATTATTTTTGCATCTAGGTTCATTAGAGGAATTGGTCTGTAATTTTCCTTTCTTGTGGTGTCTTTGTTTGGCTTTGGTACTAGGGTAATGTTGGCATCATAGAAGCAGTTCGGCCATGTTCCTTCTGTTTTCATTTTTTGGAATAGTTTCAGCAGGATTGGTGTTAGTTGTTTCCAGAATGTTTTGTAGAATTCACCTGTGAAGCCATCTGGCCCTGGGCTCTTCTTAGTTGGGAGATTTTTAATGACTGATTCTATCGCTCTGCTTGTGATTGGTTTGTTAAAATCATCAATTTCTTCTTTCGTCAATATGGGTTTCTTATGTGTTTCTAGGAATTTGTCCATTTCCTCTAAATTATCATTTTTGTTGGAATATAGTTTTTCAAAGTATCCTCTTATGAGAGTCTTTATTTCTGTGGGGTCAGTGGTGATATCGTCTTTCTCATTTCTTATTTTGTGTATTTGCATCTTAACTCTTTTTTTCTTTGTTAGTCTTGCTAAAGGTTTGTCAATTTTGTTGATCTTCTGAAAAAACCATCTCTTTGTCTTGTTTATTTTTTCAAGTGCTTTCTTATTTTCTATTTCATTTAGTTGTGCTCTTATCTTTGTTATTTCCTTCCTTCTTCTTCCTGTTGGGTTACTTTGTTGTTGTTTTTTCTAATTCCTTCAAATGTGCAGTTAGTTCTTCAATTTTTGCTCTTTCTTCTTTTTTGATATATGAGTTTATGGCTATAAATTTCCCTCTCAGTACTGCTTTTGCTGCATCCCATAAATTTTGGTATGTTGTGTTATCATTATCATTTGTTTCAAGGTAGTCATTGATTTCTTTTGAGATTTCCTCTTTGACCCACTGTTTTTCTTAGAGTGTACTGTGCAATTTTGAAATCGTGGTGTTAAATCTGGGCCTCTGTCCCTTGCAAATTTCCAGCTTGACTCCACTGTGGTCAGAGATTTTGTTTTGTATGATTTCCATCTTTCTGAATTCATTGAGCCTTTCATTGTGGCGTAGCATATGGTCTATCTTGGAGAATGATCCATGTACGCTTGAGAAAAATGTATATCCTGCTATGTTTGGGTGTAATGATCTATATATGTCTATTAGATCCAGCTCCTCTAATATACTGTTCAAATGTTTTGTTTCTTTAGTGATTCTCTTTTGAGATGTTCTGTCCAGAGTTGATAGTGGTGTATTAAAATCCCCCACTATAATTGTAGATGCATCTATTGTTTCACTTAGTTTTTCCAGTGTTTGCCTCATGTATTTGGAGGCACCCTTGTTAGGAGCATAAATATTTATGATTGTTCGATCTTCTTGGCAGATTTTCCCTTTCACTAAAATGTAGTATCCTTCTTTGTCTCTCACAATTGTCTCACATTTAAAGTCTATTTTGTCTGATATTAATATAGCGACTCCTGTCTTTTTTTGGTTATTTTTGTTGTATGATTATTTTCCAGCCATTCACTTTCAATCTCCATGCATCTCTGGGTTTAAGATGTGTCTCTTGTAGACAGCATACGTATGGGTCATATTTCCTTATCCAATGTCCCAGTCTGAATCTTTTGATAGGTGAGTTTAATCCATTGATATTCAGTGTTATTACTTTCAAGGAATTGTTTGTGTTAGCCATATTTTGATTGTATTTGTGTTTTTCATATTTTGTATTCTATTTTCCTTCTATTTTTGTCTTTTTTTGTTGCTCTTATACTCTCCTCCAACTCTGCCTGTCCTGTTTTTTCCTTTCTTCCTGCAGAACTCCCTTTAGAATTTCTTGAAGGGGAGATTTCTTGTTGGTATACTCTTTCAGTTTCTGTTTATCTGTGAATATTTTGATCTCTCCATCATGTTTGAATGCTAGTTTAGCTGTATAGAGTATTCTTGGTTGGAAATTTTTTTCCTTTAGTACCTCGACTCTATCATACCACTGCCTTCTTGCCTCCATGGTTTCAGATGAGAAATCAGCACTTAATCTTATGGAGATTCCCTTGTATGTGATGGTTTTCTTTTCTCTTGCTGCTTTTAGGATTTTCTCTTTGTCTTGAGCATTGGATAATTTGACAAGTGTATGTCTTGGGGTGGGCCTGTTGGGGTTTATGACTAGTGGAGTGTGCTGTACTTCTAGGATATGTACATCTGTCTCTTTCAGTAGATTTGGGAAGTTTTCAGCCATTATTTCCTGCAACACTCCTTCTGACCCCTTTCCCTTCTCTTCTCCTTCTGGAATGCCTATAATACGTATGCTTGAGCATTTTGCATTGTCATTCAGGTCCCTGAGTCCTAGCTGGATTTTTTCTATCTTTTTATTGACCCCTTCCACTATCTGTTTGATTTCTGATGTACTGTCTTCCACGTCACTAATTCTCTGCTCTGCCTCTTCTAGTCTGCTGATATTGGCTGCAAGTGTATTTTTGATTTCTTGAACTGTGGTGTTCATTCCCATCATATCTGTTATCTTTTTGCATATGTCTGCAATTTTCCTTCCAAGTGTTGTCTTCATGTTGTTAACCTCTTTCATTACTTCATCAAATTTGTCGGTCATAAATGTTTTGAGATCTTTCGTTGCTTGTTCGAAGTTCTGCTCCCCTTCCTGATTTTTAATTTGTTGATTGGATTCAGCCATGTTTTCCTGATTACTGGTTTGATTTGTAGTTTTTTGTTGCTGTCTTGTCATCATTTCATCTTGACAGGTTTATTCAGTTCCTTAGCTTCTTTTTCTACTCTTGGAGATTAGTTAGCTGTTGTTTTTGCGTAAGTGTTATATCTTCTCTTTGTCACTTTGTTCTTCTTATTCTATTTTCTTGTTGCTGGTTAGGTTCACTTTAGAGGAAATTGTTTGTGCTGGGGAAGGGCAATTGTGTAAGCAAGGAAAACATGTAAAGTAGTATTGGTGATATATGTTAACAAAGCAAGAATATGAGATCTAGGAGGATGGAGGTTAGATTCGTGTAAATTGTGTAGAGTTATAGCAGTAGGTAGAGTACCTATTATGAGGTAGATGACTGAATATGGGAGGAATACGGTATGTGCTAAAAAGCTATTGTTTTCAGGAGAGAGGGAAAGGGAAAAGAAAGGTAATAGTTTCAAGAGTGGATAACAGACAGAACACAAAAGAGAGGTATTAGAAATTAAGAGTTAGACACTTTGTGGATCAAAGAAAGGGAGGTGGGAGGTGGAATATAGGAGAGGCAGTAGATGATGGCAGTTATCAAGATGTAGGGGAAAGGGGATAGTGTTGGTAGCCTAAATCAGTTCACACAGAAACGAGGCAGTGGAGGATGAGAAAACCCAGCAAATGTGAGGTGTTCCCTGCTGCACTTATTGCATAATTGAGTTAAAATGAAATAAGTAGAAAAAAAATTTTAAAAAACCCTAAATAATTTTAAAAAAGACTTTAGGGGATACACTGGGAGAAAAGACTAGGGGATAATGTAATAGTAGCAATCAGGACATTTAAAAAAAAGTAAAAAAATAAGGTAAAATGAAAATAAAAAGAAAACAAAATGAAATGATAAAGAAAAAAACGCAAACGTTGAAGGCTAGGGCATTCAAGGATCTCAGATAGACCTCAGGGCATGATGGATTCAGGGGTGGATAGTCTGAGTTATTGAAGACTGAAGAGGTGTGAGTCTCGTGTATGGGCCACCAGAGTTTAGGGGATTCAGACCTGGCAACCTCAAATCTGGTCAACAGGAAGCCTAGGAGCCCCGCAGTGTAACACAGCCCTCAGGGAGCCCCGCAGCTGGCTGTCAGCCCTATGGGGGAAGTCAGATCCACAAACTCTGTATTATGTCTGAACCCTGCAATTCACTTACTCAGTAGGGTTTTAGTGGGTAAATCGACAATTCAGCTTTTGGACAGCTCCCACCCTGTGATTCCGAGAAATGGCCAGCTGAGGGCACCTCTACACCGCAGGCAATTTATTGAAGCAGATGAAGCCTGCCGTGGGCTGGGCTCTGGTTGGAAATGCTGAAAACAGATTCCAAAACCGGAATTCCCAAGCTTCATGAAATATTCCCCAATTGGCTTCCTGACATGTCCCTCTCCCTCACTGCACCCTGAAACTACTTCCCAGTTACGTCCCTTTATTACTAAGAATCTAATTCCATTGCAGATTGGCAGCCCAGCCTGGGGGGCAGGGCTCCAGGCAGAATCACTATTATTTGTGTCCGCAATCAAAAATTCCCCCGCTTCACAAAAAACCGTCTATCTCCCCAAATCGACCCGCAAAGGCGTCCGTTCCCTCAACCTCCCAACAGCCCGCCCAGGATTCACGAACTCCCCAGCACTGCAGAGCCACCAAAAGTGCAGCCTGAGTGCTGATACTGTGGCTCCACCACCCCTGCAAGGAGTGAGCAACCCATCTGCCAGTCTCACCTCCGGGCAATAGAAGCCAAATTATATCTTATAGACCAATCCTCTCCGTTACCTTTCCACCAAATTGATGTCCAGACACTTCCTGCCCCACAAAAATCCTGAAAAAGCCTGGCCTCAGAGAACCAACAGTGGCGCCCAGCCTCCTCTTCCCAGGAGAGACGGCAAGGCAAGTTCACTGAGCCACCATATTGCCCCTTCTCCCCCCTGAACCAGTGTTTAGGTCCTTGCCTGTGTTGCATGAAGGAATTTGAGAAACACACCATAGGGTAGGCAAGGGAGTAAAGAGTTCTTTAAGAAATGGAAAAAAAAAAGATAGTTATATGGGTGTGTACTGTGCTACAGAGTGAGATGTGTGCCACCTCTCTGGGAATTTCTGGTTTGATTGTCTATCTTAGGGAGTTAAGGTTTATTCTGATTGGTGTATTTATGACAAAGTGGGGAGGATTCATTGAGTGGTTTGGTTTTTAGGAGTTTCTGTCCAGTGGCAATTAGATTTTGGCTAGTGTTCTTGAGGACAATAGCTAGTGTGAGGTGTTTACAAATGTATGTGGGCAGTGATAGTAGAGCCCATTCTGTTTTTCTTTCTTTCTGCCATATGAGAATGTTGCAGGTTACATTCTAAGTATGCAACTGCTGGGTTAGAGATTCCACTTGCCTTTTAATAACTTGATTGTATGAACTTGGCTGTGCCTCAGGACTTGGTTCCAGGTAATGTTTGTGTAACTCATTATGTTTTCTGCCTCTCCTCCTTAGGTCCTGACAAAGCCTAGCATTGTCATTAATTTTAGCCCTTCTTGTGAGGATATAGTTGTTTGGCATTGTGGTTTTCATCTGCAATCCAAGATAGATTTTTTTCAGGGAGTGGCCTTTTTAAATTTATATTTTGTTGTCTTATTTTTTTAAAGATACATAGATCACAAAAAATGTTTCAGTAAAAAGTTTAAGAGGTTCCCATATACCCCACACACCCACATTTCTCTCCTCCCACATCAACAACCTCTTTCATCTTTGTGTCACATTAGCTACAATTGGTGAATACATTTTGGAGCACAGCTGCACCACATGGATTGTAGTTTACATTGTAGTCTGCAATCTCCACCATTAGATTCAGTGGGTTATAGCAGGATATATAATGTCCAGTATCTGTCCCTGCAATATCATTTAGGACAACTCCAAATCCCAAAAATGCTGCCACATCACATCTATTCTCAGCAACTACTGTGGTCACTTTCTCCACATCAATGATACAATTTCTTCCATTGTTAGTCACAATAGTTTTATAGTAGAACTTGTTCACCTGATAAGAACATGATAGTTATTTAAGGTTCTATAATCTCAATTCTTTTGGTGCCATTGTCTCAGCTATCCACACTGCTATTTTCCAAACGGTTGGCTTGCCTTTGATACCTGGGCTGCTACCACACATGCCTCAAAGTGGTTTTCATTGATAAATAAGAATATTTTGTCTAATGATTTTTCTGTTTTTTAAATTATCATTTAAAAGATACATAGATCACACAAAATGTTACATTAAAAATATGAGGTTCCCATATACCCCTACTCCCCACTCCACCCCTCAGTCCTCCCTCATCAACACTCTTTCATCAGCACAGCACATTCATTGCATTTGATGAATATATTTTGGAACACTGCTACACAGCATGGATTATAGTTGACATTGTAGTTTATGTTCTAATGGTTTTAATGCTAAAAGTAATCTGTTTCTAGGTATTAGCAAGGCTGATCGTTCTCCACTCAACCCATAGTAATCCGGTAGGGACTTTCCACCATCCTTGGAGCTCTTTGAGTTATTTTGCTGCCTGTGATCACATTGTAAATTCCTCTTCATTCTAACTACTGAGACACCTGGGCCCTCTTTATAAGGTCTCCAGTAATCCAGATTAAGATCCACCTTCATTCATTTGGTTCACAACTCAAATAAAATATTATATTCAAGAGATCTTATTAGCAATGGCTTTATACCCATAAATAAGCAGTTTAAGATTAAGAGCATGTGTTTGTTCTCATTTATAATTCAACCTTTTTCTTGCCTTCATACTTCTATCCCTAGTAAAATTTAGGCTTAGAGTTTTCACTGAAGCATGGAATATGCTTGGCTCAGGATTGTTCTGAGTGGGATTCCTGAGGAGTTATTATTCCAGTTGAAGATTTCCAGAAACCCAGCTTATATCAGGTTTAGTTGAGACAATTCAGAGATGATCTTAATCTTGTCTTGAAAGTCTCCAGTAGGAATTACATTAACTTCCAGTAAGAATTACAATTACAGTTGCTCTCATTCATGACCCTCTTATTATAGGAATCAAATTTGGTCAATTTACTATTCCTATCTCAATGCTCCATGCTACTGTCTATTTTTCCTTAGATCTGCTTGCAAATAACTTAATTCTACTGACAATCTAGTCTCACTGTCTGACCCTGGAGAAAACCAACCTCAGTTGATTAACATTTCATACATTTATTGTCAATATTTTGTTAAGATTTACTTCTCTTCCCATCCCCCCCACCCAACACCTGTTGTCTGTTCTCTGTGTCTATTTGCTGCATCTTCTTTGTCCGCTTCTGCTGTTGTCAGCAGCATGGGAATCTGTGTTTCTTTTTGTTGTGTCATCTTGTGCCAGCTATCTGTGTGGGAGGCGCCATTTTTAGGCAGGCTGCAGTTTCTTTCATGCTGGGCGGCTCTCCTTATGGGGGGCACTCCTTGCGCCTGGGGCACCCCTATGCAGGGGACACCCCTACGTGGCATGGCACTCCTTGCGCATATCAGCACTGCACATGGGCCAGCTCCACACGGGTCAAGGAGGCCCGGGGTTTGAACCGCAGACCTCCCATTTGGTAGATGGACACCCTAAACACTGGGCCAAATCCGCTTTGCTCCAATATTTTTTTTTGCTTTCCCCTAGTTCTTCTCCATTTATTCTTTTTTTGTCATTATTTGTTTTTTTAATGTAACATTAAAATGTTACATTAAAAAAAATGAGGTCCCCATATACCCCCCCAACTCCCTCACCCCAATCCTCCCATAACAACAACCTCCTCCATCATCATGGGACATTCATTGCACTTGGTGAATACATCTCTGAGCACTGCTGCACCACATGGTCAGTGTCACATTATAGTTTACACTCTCCCCCAGTCCACTGAGTGGGCCATGGGAGGACATACAATGTCCAGTAACTGTCCCTGCAGTACCATCCAGGACAACTCCAAGTCCTGGAAATGCCCCGACATCACATCTCTTCTTCCCACTCCCTACCCTCAGCAGTTATCATGGCCACTTTCTCCACATCAATGCTACATTTACATCCATTACTAATCACAATAGTTCCAGAATAGAATATCAGTAAGTCCACTCTAGTCCATACTCTATTCCTCCATTCTGTGGACCCTGGAATGGTTATGTCCACCCCACCTCTATATCAAGAAGGTGCTTATATTCTTCTTGGATGATGGATTCAATTCTCCTGCTTGTATTTGTAGGCACTTTTGGCTCCCTGGTTGGTGGTTCACCTTCTTCATCTCCCTGTTAGCAGGCTGGGGTAAATGCAATAAACCAGAGTGTAGGAGTTGCAAGTCTGTTGAGGCTAAAGGCCTGGCTATCACTTGGACAGTCCAGAGATTCAGGTTCCCTGCATATACACTAAACCCCAGTGCCAACCACAGGTCCATTAAAAGTAACAGAGGAGGCTTGTGAACAAAGATGAGTCCAACTCCATCACAGTCAGGAACACAAACACCAAAGCAGGGCCAACTGACATGGCACTGAATTCCATCTGAAATGACCATAGAACCTGTGGGTCTCTGTAGCCCTCAGAAGAACCAATACCTGGGGTTGTATATACTTTAGCTGTCTCTTGGACTCTGCTGAGGTGTGCCTAGAGGTGACCCTTCTGATGACTTCCTGACTCTTTTTTGGAGATTCATAGCCATATAAACTCATTTGTCCTTTCCATTTCCCCCTTTTTATACTGGCTTATCTGTGAACCTATCAATTTGTGAAAGTTCTTTTTATTTTTCACATATGAACTTCATATCAGTTATCTATTGGAAATAGTCTCTCACTTCCTCATCTCTCTCTCTCTCTTTCTCTCTCTTTCTGGTTTGCATTTCTCCCAGTGTTTTTTTTTTTTTAATAAAGTATGTTTTTAATTTTTATTCAGTAAAATTCAGAATATGTCACTCATATTTAATGATATTTAATTAAGAAATAATTCCTACTCAATGTCATCATATCTGAAATTATGAAGCTTCACATTAGCTTCACAAATTATGAAGCTACAATCCACTTGGAATGGATTTTTTTGTGTAGTCTAAGGTAGGAATAACAGTTTTTCTCCTTCTAAGATAGGTATATTTTTTTTGTTGTTATTTATTAATATATTCTGCTTCCATCCTGTGGTAGTCAGTTACCATTGTCAACTTGCTAGGTTATGGTATCCAGTTGTTTGGCCAAGCAAATATATTTCTAATTTTTTGTAAGGGTATTTCATGGATGAATTTGCATTTATAATCAGTTAAGTGCATCTATGGTTGATTGCATCTATAATCAACAAAGAAGCTTACCCTCAACAACATGGGAACACCCTTCATCTAATCTCTTGGCAGTAATAAAAGCCAGAATTGTAGATTTTAGAAGTCAGAAAGAAGACTGTACTTCAGCTGACCAATATCTCCTGGGGATTCAACTTCACCTGCTTCATAGTATTCATCTAACAATTGTGTGAGACAATGCCTGTAATAAATCTCTTAATATATGTAGGTATATACTCTATCAATTCTATTTCTCTGCAGAGCTTTGCATGGGAACCCAGTGACCAGAGTGCCCCTTCCCTTAAATGAAAACAGTTTGAGGCATATAACCACCTGGCCTAGCATGTATACTTACAAGTTAAAAGATTATCCTGAGAACTCTAATATTCCCCTTCCTTTTCCTTCTTCTTTGCCAGGTGTTAATTTCATACTTCAATTGGCAGCCATTGAGATCTCTCCTGTTCCTAAGTCCCAACAGAACTCATGTCTATTTACCTGATGCATTCTTTGATCTTCCTGATGGTCCAAACTGTACCCTTCACAGTTGGGTGGAAACACCCTGATTCATACATTCCCAGTGGAATTTGTTTCGCTTTTGCTATAGATTAAGTGCTTATGTATGTATGAAACTATTTATGGACATTAATTTTACCCAATTATTTATTTTGTTTAAATTAATCCCTCTCTCAATTACTGTAATTGTTTGTTATGTCCTGATAATAAGTATAAACAATCAAGCTTCACCTTTGTCTACAAGATTGTTTCACTATTTTTTCTCAGATTTCATTAGTTAGTTTGTAATTATTTATTATTAATAAAGCTCCTAGAAAAGCAGTAACAAAATAGGTTACTTTTATTCATTTTGTAAAATACAATAAGAACCATGAAAAATACATATTATTAAATCATTGTAACCAGTCTCTTCCTGATTTAACTTTTAATTATTTTCAATTTACCATGTATTCTATAGAGTTTAAACATATTTTTGGTTCTTTCTAATTAAATTATCTGAAATTTTTATTTTTGGCTAATACATAGTAAAAAACTACCCTCATGAAATTGTAAATACTATTTGGATGCAGAATTTTTCATGTTAATCTGGGACTTCATTAAAATTAGCAGCTAATGGATATACATAGCATATATATATGTATATACACACACACCTTGTGATATCTTTGAGAGAATAAGATAATATTAATGTACAAATTCTTCAAAATATATCATGGTTGTATTACAGTTGACATTTTATCAGCTAATATAGAGTCAATGTTCTATTTTCATAGGAATTTAATAAATATCATTTTGAACTTTTAAGTATAATCATAATATCTATATTTTAATAGAATTTTATTGATTGTAATTAAACAGTACAGCCCTAATGGAGGTCTCATAAATGGCAAGTTCTGCCTCAAATGCTAAATTCTCTAGAAGACACTTTTTTCTTACCCAGCTACATGTTAAACAGTAAGGTATTTTCCTTTCTTCAGAGCAATTGTTATAACCTTGTTTCTCAAACTACAAATTAAGTGATTGCCAAGTGATGTAAACACAGGGTACAAAAGTAAGAAAATATTATTCAGATTGGGTTTTTTTTTTTGCTGGTGTCATGTACACCACAACTGGGGAACAATAAAATACATTAACAGAAAGCAAGTGTGATGAGCAGGTGGAAAAGTTTCTGTTCTTCTAAGGGAAGAAATCTTTAAAATGGAGGTCAGAATGAAACAATAAGATAAAGGGAAAAGAAGGAATAAAGTGATAGAAATGAAGAAAAAGTCTCCTGCAGTATTGTACTATTAGTGAGGGAGAATCTCACAACTGGGAAGAAGTCAAAAAGGAATTGGTCATTTATGTGTGGACTCAGGTCAATGTGGCAAAGAAATTAACATAGTTCCCATGAAGAAAGAACAGCAATTCATGATTGCACTGCTGACTTGATACCAGTTCTATTGTCCATGAGTAATAAGAAACTTGGTGGGGTAAACCAATGACCAAATAGTGATTATAGGACATAACAATCCAGTGAGCGTGGCACCAAAAAGATCAATTTATACCACACAGGCAGTAAAGGAGATAGTGATATTTCCAGCCAAATCCTCCTACAGAAGCAAGGAGGCAATGCTGCTCATGTATCTGACATCCACAAAGGATAAATAGGAAAGAAAAAAATACATTGTATAATGAAGGATTAAGCTTCTCTGGAAAGTAAAAATGAGTGCAAGGTTACCAAAAATATCATCACATAAAAGCTGAAGAGTAAAAAGAGTATAATCCCAAATTCTTCTAGGTTGTCCAAACCCAGGAAAGTCATGTAAGTTATAGTGGAGATATTTTCTCTTTGGCACTTTTTCACCTGTGGACAGCAGTTAAAATAGAACCTTCTAGGGTAAGGTAATTTAAAATGACTTCTTTCCAGAACAACCTGTTGCCACATAGCAAGAGTTACTAACATTGTCCAGTATGACCAATGATGCTATTCACCTATAAATTATCCAAGATATAAACTGGCATTCTGAATTCTAGTAGTATGCCATCATCTTTCAGATTGCATGTCCAAAATGCCTAGAAAATATTTCAGATAAGGAAATTAGCTAGATGAATGTTTATAATTTTAGTAATTTAACCTTTAATCTTCCATACATGTCAACCTCTGGGTATCTAATTCCTATTTTATATTTTCACCTTTACTGTGGTGACACATAAATGAGTTTATCTTTTATGACTCACTCATAAATTGTGCAAGAGCAAACCAAACTGTATTATAGTGGAGATAAGTCTCAAAATGCTCACCAATTTTTTCCTAATTCTATTTTTCTCATATTTTGACAAATGCCATCCTACAGGGTATTTTAGGAAGGACTTCACAATTTCAGGTGGAAGTTATTAAAATATGAAATATTTCAAGATTTTTCATACAGCCCCTGAATATTGCTGGGGAAACTCACTTGTCACTTTTCAGTAGTCTTTCAATATAGCACACAACTTTTTAAAATCTACTAGAAACAGTTCCTCTTCTATCAATTTTAACCTTGGTGACATAGCCCTTGCACAAACATGAGAAACCAGTGTATTTGATGGTTCAAGCTTAATCTTATATATATGCACACTACCCAGTTGCAGTCATCATCTACATATCCCTTCTATTATGATCATCCTCAGCCACTTCCATTAATTCTTTTACATACCTAAATCAGCATAGTCCATTGAACTTAACTTCAAATTAACGTAGAATCTACACTATAAATGGTCTAAAGTCATTCTTGAATAAATGATATATACAACAGTTAAAATTATATTACAGTACAGATACAAAAGAATGGGTAAAAACCAATGTTGTGGTATCTATTAGAATGTTTTTTAAAAAACCTGAATTATATTGAATTTGCAAATCATTTTGTGGAGGTATTTTAGATTTACAAATCTGATTTTTCCAATATAGGAAGCTGTTATATCTCTTTATTGTATGTGTATAGCCCACTATTTAAATGGTAGTTTTTCTCTACACAACTGTAAGAACATTATTTTAGTTTTGGTTAGGTAACTTGTTTGTTAATTAATGCCAATTTTTGGAATTTGACAATGTTTATATTGTTATTTCATTGTTTCTAGTAATAATTTCAATCATTTAATAACCTTTTGTCCTTTTAGGTAGAAACTTGAAATCCTTCCTATGACTAATATAATTTTTGGTAAATTGTATTTGTCATTAATGGGGAAAATAAAATTTTATGTATGGAATTTTTCATTTCAGTTATTTATGGTCAACTCTATTTCTATTTGGTTCATTTTAAAAATGTCTCTTATTTTCTGAGATAATCAACTTATTCATTCATTGATTTATTGATATGTTTTAGTTCTTTTCCTTTATTTTCTTTTATCTTCTTGAGCATATTGAAGGATATTTTAAAAATATGTTAGTCTGGAATATTTCATGTGGTCTTTCCATTTTTTGGCTTTTGGATTTTCATCTTGTTCCTGTGTTTGGGTCAAATTTTCTTATTTCTTATCATCTTTATTTACACATTGTACAATTGAATATTTTAAAGTGATTTACTCTGGGTATAGTTCCTCACCTGACTGATACATAAAGTTTTATCCATTTAGTGGTTAGTAATTATCATAAGTGTGCAGAGCTAACCAAAAGAAACACAATGAATAGTCTTTGTCAATTTGCTCTGAGTTGGCTGGGGCTCTCTTTCAATGTTTATTCCCTCTGTCATAAAATTCTGCCTAGAGAGATTGTGAAGTACAGAGTATCCTCTTTATTTTCAGCCTGCATCCTGTCATGGGTACAAGCTTGCTCATGGTATTAGGGATCTTAGAAATCCCCTCATTTACAGGAATTTGAATGTCCCCTCTACTTGACATGAAAGAGACTATAAAATATGATATAAAGCACATAATCTACTTGAATCAGGCCACTGTAACTTAATTGTTTCTTACACTGCCTTAGCTGCCAGCAATCTACAACTGCCTGCCGAGTTAGTTCTGGGAAGACAAGCCCATGAGGAATCTCCTTATTCAGGCTGCCATCGGCTAGATTTGCAGGAATATCCAGGCATTCCAGTATACAATTGAGGGTTATTCTGTGTGCTAGTTTGTAGTTATATGTTTGACATAAAACATTTTAAAAGTATAATTCATTCCTATAGATGTAAACCCATTGTATGTAGGGCCTTTTGATGGGGTTACTTAAGTTAGAGTGTGCTCAACCTCAATCAGTATGGGTCTTAATCCTCTTTCTGGAGTCTATTATAAACAGAATGAGGGAAGCAGACTTGGCCCAGTGGATAGGGTGCCCATCTACCACATGGGAGGTCCATGGTTCAAACCCCAGGCCTCCTTGGCCCACTGGCCTGTGCACAGTGCTGATGCACACACAGAGTGCCATGTCACACATGGGTGTCCCCCACATAGGGGAGCCCCATGTGCAAGGAGTGTGCCCCATAAGGAGAGCTGTCCAGTGTGAAATAAAGTTCAGCCTGCCCAGGAATGGTGCCACACACCCAGAGAGCTGGGACAGCAAGATGACACAACAACAACAAAAAAGAAACGCAGATTCCCATGCCACTGACAACAGAGGTGGACAAAAAAAAAAAGGACATGCACCAAATGGACACAGAGAACAAACAACTGGGGCGGGGGGGAAGTACAGAGAAATAAACATAATAATAAAATAAAATAATAAATAAATGAATAAATAAACAGAATGAAGAGAGAGGAGAGAAGGAGAGAGAGAGTGAGAGAGATGGGCAGAGGCAGAGGCAGATGGAGAGAGAAATCTAAGGGAGCATGAAGGAATATATTGGAAACCATTATCTAAACCATGGTCATAGGATGTTTTAGTTACAATGCACACTTACTTTGGAATCAAGGTGGCAGACTACTTGTATTCATTATGAAAAATTTGAAAGAATTTTTATCTATAAATTAGCACATATGTATGTATCAATAATGTAATATGTTAGCAATGAATTCACATAAAGGGTCCAAGTATGTTCATCAGACATTTTCAGTTTCTTATAAACTTGCCAGGTCCTGAGCCTCAACAGACTCCAGCACCTACAATCTGATCTATTGGACTTACCACACTCAGCTAAGATGGAGCTGAAGAGGGACAACCACCACACCATGGAGCCTAGAGTGATTACAACTGAAAATGGGAGGATTGCATCCAGCATCCATGTGGAATCTGAGCCTCCTCTTGACATAGAGGTGCAATGGACACAACCAATCCAATGTCCACATAGAAGAGGTGGCATTGGATTGGGAAAAGTGGACATGGTGGACGATGGGTATGGGGAAAGGCAGGAAGAGATGAGAGGTGGAGGCGTCTTTGGGACATGGAGCTGCCCTGGATGGTGCTTCAGAGGTAATCACCAGACATTGTAAATCCTCACAGGGCCCACTGGATGGAATGGAGGAGAGTATGGGCCATGATGTGAACCATTGTCTATGAGGTGCAGAGGTGCCCAAAGATGTACTTACCAAATCCAATGGATGTGTCATGATGATGGGAACGAGTGTTGTTGCAGGGGGGTGAGGGGGGGTGGGGTTGAATGGGACCTCACATATATATTTTTAATGTAATATTATTACAAAGTCAATAAAAAATAAAAATAAAAATAAAAAAAATTTCTTATAAACTTGTAACTTTTCAAAATAAAATGCAGAAAAAATATGAACAAGTAAATGATACATGAAAATATGTCTCACACACTAACCCCAATCTCACATCTCTTCAACTCCCTATTCACGTGGAAAGAACAGACATTCTAAATCTTAATATAGGCACTGTGAGCTTTTGAAAAATATTATATTCACATTTAAACATAAGAATTTGATTATATAGACTTTCAGGTGTTTACAATTGTCTTGTTTTTCTCTACTAAAAATGTAGATTTGTGAATTTTTACATCTTTACACATTTTCTCCTGTTTTCTTTTTGTGTGTGTGATTTCTTGCATTATATATATATGTTTTGGAATTTGTACTTTTAACCTCTAATGCTTTGAATATCAGTTTTACACTTTAAAGTTTTGAACAATAGAGATGGGTGCTGTATTATAAAATATGATGAAATGCCATTATGCTTCCTCACAAGGCATTTTGAAACCTCTCAACTGTTGGAATTTCTTTTTATTTTATCAATTTGGAATCATAAATCATGACTTATTTAAATAAAAGCACATCCTCACAATTTCTGGATTAGCAAAATAAAGTTTCTGCTAAACTAAAGAATTGTAGAGTAGAAATGACAGTTCCAATCCTTTTATGGCTATCAGGATCCTTTAGTTTTCTCTTTAGGAAGCTGAGCACATGGCTCTAATTCCCCAGGAACAGACAAGAACACTGCAGCTCCAATCTTTATATCATCATCAAGACACCTGGAAAGACTGGATGAGGTAGGGCAGAAGAATAAGTGTGCAAGAGTTTCTCCTGAAAGCAAGTCTAAAAAATTCCACTTACTATGTATTTGAAAGTGTTGAGTTACATGACTACTCCACTCTAGTCAGGAAGGTCTGGAAGCATTGACTTTGAGACAACTCTTGGAAGGCAACTAGCACTGACAGACATCACATATATTTTTGAGTTTCTCTTCTCATGAAGTATATGTATAAAATGTGATATTCAAAAGTAAAAATATCTTTAAAGTATATTTATTGTTACACAGACTGAAGTATTTGAAAATCATTAAGCTTATGTAAAATGTCCTCTAGCTTTGAATTTTCATTTGTTGTTTTGGTAAATTACTAATTACCTACTGAAATTTATTCAGCTTCTCTGTTATGGAGATATGCTAGCAACACCTCATCCAAAGGTTGACAGTACACATAAATTCCAGCCTAGAAGATCCAATATCTACCATACCTTGTAGTTAACTGTAGAAATATGATATTACCTCAGCAAAGCCTAAGGAGATTTTATCATATGAGATATATGATTTGGGTCTTAATCATATAAAAAGATGAATGATCTCTACATTCTTTTACACAATAGCCAGGCAAGAGCCAAATTTTCATTTTTGTTCCACCATAAACCATATGTTTAAGAGCAATAATTCTGGGTATAAAAATGAGATAGAAAGCTAGTATAAATATTAATGCACATAGCTATAGACTTTATTCTTCAAAAATTGAAATTTAGTGTTTGCGATACTTTCCAAGGGGAAGGAGAGAGAAGAATGGTAGAATATAAGGAAATTTTGAGACATTGGAATTGTTCTGCATGATGTTACCATTACAAATTTAAGACATTATAAAGTTGGTCAGAACCTATAAGTGTATGGTGCAAAAGATAAAACATGAAGTAAACTATTAAACATGGATAGTAGCAATGAATTAATATTTATTCACCAATTGAAATAACTGTACCATACTCATGTAGGATGTTATTGTTAAAGGAGGAAGTGTGGGGACAATATGGGAATGCCCTATATTTACTATGTGACTTTTCTGTAATGTATAGCTTCTTGGAAAATAAAATGGAAAGAAAAAGACACTGGGGGAACATACAGAAGAAATTATCAATATAAATAAAAGATCTTATTAGGATGAAAGTCACAATGAAAACATATTTTTTATTTTTTATTTCAATTTAATTTTATTACTCTTGGTTTGAATTTGGGGAAGTTTTGGATTTCAGAAATGTTGCAACTGTGCCAGGGGGGTGACTATTGTAGGATGTTAGTGTGGGTGGATGTGTGTGGGGGGGTGCATCTGGAGAACACATCTATGGAATATGGTCATGTAATCATGGGATGTTTTATCCATTGATAGAGACCCACACAATATCCAACAGAAAATTGTATTCTCATTCTTGGAAGTGCCGCTATATTCTCTAACATTGTAGCAAGAATCTAGAGTACATGGAGAGTGCCTAGCAAAGAAGCACAGACCAGTATTCTAGGCCCTTGATATTGATGGTTGTACTTATGAACCTTGTTCTTGTGAAATTTAAATTTAGCCTAGTAATATATATTGCCTGAGTTACCTCCTGAAAGTCTCTTCTTTTGCTCAAATGTGGCCTCTCTCTAAGCCAAATTCAGAATATAAATGCCTTACATTGATATGAAGGCATTGATCACCAGAGGACCTGAGGGGAAGGAGAAGGAAGAATAGTTGTAACATGGGAATTTTGGTCACTGGAATTGTTCTACTTGATACAGCAATGATGAATACAAAGCATTAAACATTTTGTGAAAATCTAGAAAATTGTATGTTCTGAAGTGTAACCATAAGGTAAACAATAGACCATGGATAGTAGCAATGTCTCAATAAATGTTCATCCATTATAACAAATGTACCAAACTAATGAAATTTGTTAATGGGGAAATGTGTGGGAGTGGGAGTGGAGTATATAGGAATCTCCTGTATTTTTGATGTAACATATATATATAAACTAAAACTTCTTTTAAAATAATGGATAACAAAACACCTGTATTTCTGAAAATGAGAACTATGTTTTGTGGTCTGCCTAGCAATTAACCCAGTACATGAAAGTAAATGCATACATAAATAAATAAACTTTCTTTCATAGGACAGTGTTACTTGAGTCTCTAGTAAAGGAGCTAGAATTTTTCCTAATAAAGAAAATATTCCAGGTTGTCAATATTAAGGACTTTATATTTATACAAATTAAAAATTTAATGATTAGTAATGTCCTTTAATAACTTATCCATTCATTTCTTTGCACATGGAACTGCTATTTTTCTGTTTCTCTAATGAAAAATTAGATTGTGCTATAACCCCTGGTTTTCTACTTCTTCACCTAATATTATTCAATTATTAAAATTAATTTTGATGTCAATAAATTATATGGCATATATGAAATGTAAAAATTCTTAGAAATAAGCAAACTACCAAGAGTAATTCAACAAAATAGAAAAGATCTCAACAAACAAATAACTAGAAATTAGAAAGAATCAATAATCACAATCTTCCCAACAAAATAAAGCCCAGGACCAGATGGCTTCACAAGGGAGTTTCATGAAACATTACAAGAAGAAATAACACCAATCCTGCTCAAATTCTTATGAAATATTGAAAAAGAGGGAATATATCTTCTTCATTCTATAAGGCCATCACCCTCATACCAAAGCCAAAAAAAAGATACCATAAGAAAGAAAACTTATACCAATAACATTTATAAATATAGATTCAGAAATCTTCAAGAAAATATTAGCAAACTGAATCCAACAGAACATTAAAAGAATTAAGAACCATGATCATGTGGAATTTATTCCTGGTATGCAAGGTTGACTCACCATAAGAAATTCATTTAATGTTATACACCACAATAGCAAAATGGAGGAAAAAACCACATCTTCATCTCCATTGATGAAGAAAAGGCTTTTGATAAAATCAAGCACCCATTCTTTAGAAATTCATATTCCCATATACCCAACCTCCTATCCCTCTCTCACTCTCCACTATTAATTACAATTTAAATGTTTATGGTATGGTTCTTACATGCGATGTACAAATATTGAAGCATTGCTTCTAACCATTGAAAATGGTTTGCATTACGGTTTACATATTGCTCCTTACACTTTTATTTGTAAAAAAAAATAAAATGGTCTGTATCCATCATTGAAATTCCATGCAGCACAATTCCAATGTTCTAAAAATACCCTATGTTTCATCTATTGTATTTTTTCCCTCCCCCTCCCCTTAGAACCTATAGTAACCAATAAATTTCACTTTTTGAAGAATAAGATTCATAGTTACACGCAACAGTATTGAAGGCTGGATATATTGCTGTTTTCTTTTATTAGGTATTCCCTATGTTCTCAAGATATTCTTGCCCTCTAATTGAGAAGAGAGCAGGATTCCCCAGAATGGGAATTTAATGTTTTCTTGATTATTGTGAAGGCCTCCATCCACTGAGATAACACACTATGATAAGATGAACATGCCCATGTTTCATAGAACCATGCCACAGGTGTACTTTCTCCTACATATTTGCCCACCCCAATACCCTGCACCGGTAACATTCCCTGCCATATTTGTCAGAGGAATATACCCAAAATTGTAGTTTTAACCACAGACTTACACATCCTCAGTTCACCTATTCCTTCCTCTAGCCCTCCCCCAATTCCATGGATAGTACAACACAAACCCTTACACCACTTCCCCTCACATTCCAGCAACATCAAACCCAATCTCATCACTGCACTGCTATCAATCCCATCCACTTCCAATTCTCAATTTCATGAAGTTCTGCTCTAGTATTCGTTACTTCCATATTTTTTGTTTGCTTGGGATTAGTATGTTGTTCTTTTTCTAGTTCCTCCAGGTGTACAGTTATGTCTGATTTTAGCTCTTCTTTTTTTATTGTAAGCATTATGCTATAAACTTTTCTGTTATAATTTCTTTAGATAAATCTCATAGGTTTTGGTATATTTCATTTCCATTTTCATTTGTTTTAGTTAATGACTATTCACAATTTCTTCTTTGAACCACTGATAAGATCACATTTATTGAGATGATCTGTCTAATGCTGATAATGGTCTATTAAAGTCCCCCACTATAATTGTAGAGGAGTCTATATATTCACTTGGTGTGTCTATTGTTTGCTTCATTTATTTGGAGTACCCTGGCTAAGTGTATAAATATGTGTGATTTTTCTTTCTTCTTGATAGTTTACTACTTTATTAACATATTATTTCCTTCTTTGTCTTTTAAAATTGTTTTGCATTTAAAGTTTAATTTTTCTGATATTAATATAGCTACATCTACTCATTTTTGGTTATCGTTTGCATGTAAAATCATTTTCCAACTTTTCACTTGCAATCTCCTTGAATCCCTGAGTCTAAGAAAAGTTTATTATAGGCAGTATATATATGGATCATATTTTCTTATCCATTTTCCAATCTGTGACAATTGATTGAGGAGACTAATCCATTAACAATCAATATTGGGAAGTAGACTTTGCCCAGTGGTTAGGGCATCCATCTACCACATGGGAGGTCTGCAGTTCAAACCCTAGGCTTCCTTGACCTGTGTGGAGCTGGCCCATGTGCAGTGCTGATGTGTGCAAGGAGTGCCATGCCATGCAGGGGTGTCCCCACATAGGGGAGCCCCACGTGCAAGGAGTGCACCCCATAAGGAGAGCTACCCAGTGCGAAAGAAAATGCAGCCTGCCCAGGAATGGTGCCGTACACATGGAGAGCTGACACAACAAGATGATGCAACAAAAAGAAACACAGATTCCCATGCTGCTGACAACAACAGCAGCAGACAAAGAAGAACATGCAGTGAATAGACACAGAGAACAGACAACTGGGATGGGAGGAAGGGGAGAGAAATAAAATGAATAAATAACTTAAAAAAACCAATCAGTATTATTTCTGTCAAGGCAGTAATTATTTGTCATACTTTCTTTAGGTTTATATGTGACATTTTGTTTTTATTTCTATTTTTATCTATTTCATTACTCTTACTTGTAATTTTCCTTTATACACTCTCTTTCATTTTTTATAGATTTTTAAAAAATTTTACAGGTACATAGGTCATACAAAATATTACATTAGAAATATAAGAAATCTTATATACCCCTGCTCTTCATCCCCCCACTCATCCCACATAACTAAATTCTTTCATCATTGTGGCACATTCATTGCATTTAATGAATACATTTTGGAGCACTGCTACACAGAATGAATTATAGTTTACTTTGTAGTTTACACTCTCTCCCAGTCCATTCAGTGTGTTATGGCAGGATATATAATGTCCTGCATCTGTCACTGCAATATCATTCAGGACAAATCCAAGTGGTGAAATTGCCCCGATCTCACACCTCTTCTTCCCTCTCCCTACCTTCGTCAACTCCAGTGGCCACTGCCTTTATACACTCTCTTCCAATTCTCTCCTGTTTTTGTTTTTTGTTTTTCCTTTCAACTGGCAGAACTCTCTTTAGTATTTCTTAAGGGACAGGTTTTTGTTGACAAACTCTCTTAATTTCTCTTTAAATGTGAGTATTTCTAACTCTCCCTCATTTCTGATTGCCAACTTTTCTGTATACATAATTATTTGCTGGAATATTTTTCCTTATAACCTATTAACTATATTAATTACAACATACCAATCCTTTCTTTCCTCCATGACTTCAGAAGAGAAATCTATTTTTAATTTTATTGAGCATCTCTCGTTTTCCCTTTTCTCTTGCTGCTTTCAGAATTTTCTCTTTGTCTTGAGAATTCACAATTTGATAAATATGTGTCTTGGGCTAGGTCTACTGGGATTTATGCTATTTGGAGTGCACTGTGCTTCTTGGATATGTACATTCATGTCCCTCAGAAAAGTTGGGAAATTTTCAGTCATTATTTTCTACAACACTCCTTTTCTCCCTCTTCCTTTCTCTTCTTCCTCTGGAATGCATATAATGGGTATGTTTGTGAATTTCTTCTTATTCAACTCCCTTAATCCCAGCAGAATTTTTTCTATCTTTTTTATTTATCTGTTATACTATCTTTGCAATTTTAGATGGTCTATCTTTCATGTTACTAATTCTTTCCTCTACCCATTCAAATTTGCTTTATGTGCTTTCTACATATTTTAAAGTTATTGCATTGTGCTTTTCATTACATTTAGATGTGTTATCTTTTCATGTATTTTAAGTGTTCTTCTGTGTATTCCCCCAGTGACTTCTTAATATCCTTTATCTCCTCCTCACTTCGTTATGTTGATTCATATTTTTTTGAAAATTCTTTAATAGTTTTTCTACATTCTGTGTCTCTTCCTGCTTTTTAGATTGTTAATTAGACTGGACCATGCCTTCATGTTTCATAGTATGACTTGTAAGTTTTTGCTGGTGTCTAGGCATCTGTTTATCTTGATGTGTTCATTTAATTGGTCAGATTCTATTTTTACTTTAGTTTATTTCATTTGTTTTGTGTTTTTTCTCTTTGGCATTTGGTTGCACTTATTCTATATCTTGTAGTTGTCCATGTTACCCAGAAAAAATACTAAGCCAACATAAATGAGAGAAAGAAGAGAAAAAGAACCAGAAAATAGGAAAATAAAATGAGCGAAAAATCATAAAAAAAACAGAAAGGAATAAGAATTAAAAAGTGGCATAAAAATTAATAAGAAGCAGGTAAAATATAATAAAATAAATGATCAGAAAGATGAGGAGAGAAGAAAGAAAATTAAGACCAATCAAGAGAAGCTGTAACAAAAGAAAAACATTGGAAGTCACAAAAATGAAAGAAAGGAAAGCAAATAAGGAAAAATTAGGAAAAAAAGGAAGAAAAAGAACCAAAGAATAAAAACAGAAAAACTGACCTCCTTCTAAGACCACTAGCAACTACCTCAGGCTCCCAGTGCTCACCAATCTATCACCCTGCAGCCTGCCCTCCAGAGGTAGGTCAGACTCCTAAGTAATTTATTTAACTGCAAAGAAGATTCCTTGCTTGAAGCCTTGTCTGGTCTTTTTTAATGGTTTGTTTTCTTGTTTTTCCTTCCTCTTTATCACTCCATTGCCCTTTTTTCTTTTCTGCGGTCACCCCTCGGGCTGAGGTGTGGTTTGCTGGCCGCTGCCCCCATAATAGGGTGGCTGGTCGGACTCACCGCCACCCCTGAAGGGAGCTCGGCATGGGCGCAGAGTGCCCTCGGGTCTCCCCTTCTCGGCAGCCATGCTTCCGTGGCCGCCCCTCCTCCCGGATGGCGCCACACGATGCCTGTAGGGCGGCACCCTTCTTCTTCTTTCTCCCTGCGCAGGCGCAGGGCGGAAAATTCCAGTCTGCCCTTTTCCCCTCCCCCGACAGCAGCAACAGCCAGGCGTGGGCGGAAAAATCCAGTCTGCCCTTTTCCCTCGCCCCAACAGCAGCAAGAGCCAGGCGTGGGCGGGAAACTCAAGTCTGCCCTCCACCCCAGCAACAGCAGCCACCAATCCCTAAACCCTGCCCCTTCCCCCAGCAACAGCGACAGCCAATCCCTAATCACCACCCCTCCCCCATCCAGTACCGCCCACTGACCTTTCGCCGGCAACCAATCAGAACAGGGCGTGGCTTCGACCAATCAGCCTACCCCAGCCCCTATAAAACTGTTGCCTCTCCCTCAATAAAGTGGACTTGCGTGTTTACCTTGTCTCCGCGGTAGTTCTTCTGCCGTGCGCCCTCCAGTCCTGAGAGCCCCCGACAAGGGCCTGGCCTCCCTTGTCCCCAGTTCGTTGCCTGCTTCTCCGGGTGACCCCTTCGTCGCCGGCTTCGCTGGGCGACCCCGTCAGCCGAACCGCGCAACCCCTTGTGAGACCGATACCTCGTCTGCTGCCGGACCGACCCCTCGTCCCAAGTGGAACCGACCCCTCGTCTCAAGCGGGACCGACCCCTCATCCAGAGCTGGACCGACCCCTTGTGTGCAGCCAGACCCCACCTCTACTGACCGAGCAAGCCACCGCAGCTGGCGCCCAACGTGGGGCAAAGCAAGCCCACCACAGCACAACGTGGGGCAAGGCAACTCCACCATAGCCTCACTCCATAACCTGGCGGCCCCCCCCACCTCTCTTCTCACCTTGGGACTTCTCTCATGCAACATTGCTGCTACCTGAGCCTTGGCTACCTCATACGATCCACGGCGGTCTGGGAGAATTGCTGGATGGCTTTCTCCTTCCATGTCGGGGGCTTATACCGACCCACTATGATTAAGAGGAGCCTTGGATTTCTCGGGAGCACGTGCTTGCACGTCTGAAGTAATCCTACCACAGCCCTACACCCTCCTCTCTTCTCACCTTGGGACTTCTCTCGTGCAACATTGCTGCTACCTGAGCCTTGGCTACCTCATATGATCCACGGCAGTCTGGGAGAATCGCTGGATGGGTTTCTCCTTCCATGTCGGGGGCTTATACCGACCTGCTATGATTAAGAGGAGCCTTGGATTTCTCGGGAGCACGCGCTTGCACGTCTGAAGTAACCCTACCATAGCCCTACGCTCTCCTCTCTTCTCACCCCTATGTTTTCGCTCTGCATTGCTGCTCCTGAAACTTGGTGACCTCATATGATCCACGGCGGTCTGGGAGAATCACTGGATGGCTTTCTCCTTCCATGTCAGGGGCTTATACCAACCCACTATGATTAAGAGGTGCCAATAAAACTCTCAGGAGTGCGTGCCTGAGCACCTCCACCCCTGCCTTCACCTCTGCCTCCTCCCCTCCGTGCTTGCTCCCCTTTGCCTTGCTCCACTGCTCATCATCCCACCCTCCCCTCGTCGGGGCCTTCTCTTGGCCCGCGACCACCGTCGGAGTCCCATCGGCTCTGACCCCTTGTCTCACCGCGCACCTCGGCTCCCATCGCCGCGCTCTCAAGGTAAGGGCCCCTTTTCTTATCAGCTCCAAAAGGCCATTAGCAATGGGTAACATCCTATCTGCTAAGCAAGCCCCACAAGTTCGGGCCCTCGCCGGTCTCCTAGACACTCACCGGTGTAAGATCTCTTTCAAACAGTTTCAAGTATATTGGGACCTTCTTCTCCCCTTTAATCCGTGGCTTACCACGTGTCAGCTTTGGGACCTGGACACCTATACTCGCTTTATAGATAGGGTCACTTTTGCTGTGGAGTAGGAAGGTAAAAGATTCCCTCCTGGCTTATTACAGGCAACATGAAGTCCAGAAGAAATCTTGAAGGGTATAATCTATGATATGCTATATAAAAAAGGATTTAAAAGCAGCTATACCAAGAAAGTAAGAATTATGAGTCAACTGTAAATAAATTATATATTTCTGTTAATGTGTTGTAATTGTTCTGTGTTTGTCTGTCTGTTCGTTCAATGTCAACATATATTGTGATACCTCCAGATGGTAAATATAAATTACTAGAAATCTTTAAAAGAGCTCTATTCAAATGGCCAAAAATTAAATAAGTGCTTATATTAATACTTAAGTTTATTATATTAATACATAAGTTTAAGTGTTAATAAGATATCTACAATTTAAAAAAAAATTGTAAGTCTTAATTAACAAAATTAACTGTACATCTTCATAAAAAGTTGTTCTGGCCTAGATTAAAATGAATAACTTATTTTTCTTCACAGGATAATATAAAGAATGTAAAACTTATATGAATATTAAAAAGGTTAAAAGTTTGTAAAAATGGTAACGGAAATGTAATAAGTTTTGCAAAAAGACGTATTTTGTCCTAAAGTAGGATGGCTAATTTTTCATGAACGCTTGAAACTTAATTTGCATGCGTCAAGTGTAAAAGGTATTGTGATAACTTTACGTAAGGGAATGTGTTCTGTAAAGATAAAATTTATCTTCAATAGTTTACATTAAGGTATTAAATGGCTAATTCCAAAAGGTCATTCTTAAATATATATATATTAAACTGAATTGATGATAATAATAATAAAAGGTAATTTTATAACAGGAAAGATTAACAGCAACCAAGCTCCCCTGCCAACTTGCTTTTAGGAAACGGTTTCTAATATTGCATGCTACTAACTATTTAAAGAAAAGTTATTCTTAAGGAAACAGAAGATGATTTTGTCTTTGCAGCCATTGTCTATTTAGCAACACCCCTCGCTATCGGCCTAGCCACTGTTGCGCCGGACGATTGGAACCTTAAACAAAGACTCCTTCTCACTGTCATCTTCCTATCTATCCTTACTATATTTTCTGCCCTCATTCTCCTTCATTTATAAAGCAGTCTCCTACAAACCACAAAGCTTCTGTCTTAAACATACCATTCTCAACCCTATCCTCTAAATGATCTTCTCACTTCCCCCACAGCCTTTAATACTTTATTTCTTCCTCATAACCTTTGCTTTCTTGATTTTCCGCCATCTGTCTAGCCGCTACCGCCCCAGAAGATTGGAACCTCGGCCAACGAATTCTACTCTCCATCGCCTTTCTGTTTATTATCCTCTTTTATGCTTTACTCCTTATCTTCCTCCCATAATGACTTCACCAAGCCTCTTCTTGTCCAAAACCGTCACCCTTCTTTTCCTCACACTCCCCATTGCACTCACCAACCCCAGCCATCAGCCTTTTAATTGGACAGTAAGCCTCTGGCAGGAAAAAGTAATCCTCTCCTACAATGTCTTCGCTGCCAAGGAGAGATCAACTACCTGCAACGCGCTGTCATCCTGGACTTTTAACAACAGATGGATCTTACAGCCACCGAGATCAACAAGAATTGGACATTGGCCACCCTTGCTTGCAACGGCAAGACACCATCCCCTAAATTGTACATTTATATCCCCATGATACTCACCTCCCTCTTCAGCCCCGCTTCCCTCATTGCTTACTGCCTCTTGGGCCTCAGCTACTTGTTGCTGCTGCCATCCTGGTCCTTATTTGAAAAGAAGGGGGAAATGTGGTCACCCCTCGGGCTGAGGTGTGGTTTGCTGGCCTGGCCAGGGAGCAGCCGCGGCAGGCCAAGCCACTGCCCCCATAATAGGGTGGCTGGTCGAACTCACCGCCACCCCTGAAGGGAGCTCGGCATGAGCGCAGAGTGCCCTCGGGTCTCCCCTTCTTGGCAGCCATGCTTCCGCGGCCGCCCCTCCTCCTGGATGGCGCCACACGATGCCTGTAGGGCGGCACCCTTCTTCTTTCTCCCTGTGCAGGTGCAGGGCGGAAAATTCCAGTCTGCCCTTTTCCCCTCCCCCAACAGCAGCAACAGCCAGGCGTGGGCAGAAAAATCCAGTCTGCCCTTTTCCCTCCCCCCGACAGCAGCAACAGCCAGGCGTGGGCGGGAAACTCAAGTCTGCCCTCCACTCCAGCAACAGCAGCCACCAATCCCTAAACCCTGCCCCTTCCCCCAGCAACAGCGACAGCCAATCCCTAATCACCACCCCTCCCCCATCCCATCCAGTACCGCCCACTGACCATTCACCGGCAACCAATCAGAACAGGGCGTGGCTTCGACCAATCAGCCTTCCCCAGCCCCTATAAAACTGTTGCCTCTCCCTCAATAAAGTGGACTTGCGTGTTTACCTTGTCTCCGCGGTAGTTCTTCTGCCGTGTGCCCTCCAGTCCTGAGAGCCCCCGACAAGGGCCTGGCCTCCCTTGTCCCCAGTTCGTTGCCTGCTTCTCTGGGCGACCCCTTCGTCACCGGCTTTGCCGGGCAACCCCGTCAGCCGAATTGCGCAACCCCTTGTGAGACCGATCCGTCGTCTGCTTCCGGACTGACCCCTCGTCCCAAGTGGGACCAACCCCTCATCCCAAGTGGGACCGACCCCTCGTCCAGAGCTGGACCGACCCCTCGTCCGCAGCCAGACCCCACCTCTACCGACCGAGCAAGCCGCCGCACTTTTCCTTGCTTACTTTTTATTTTTTCATTTCTTTTTTTTTATATTAGGTGCTGCAGGCAGCATTTCTTATTTGCTGTGTTTCCCCATCCTCAATTTCCTCTTTTCTGTGTGTGCTGATTTTGGCTACCATTGCTATCCCCTTTCATTTATATCTTTCTGTCCTCCATCACCTATCATTTGTCTTACATTCCACCTCTCTGTTTAGCCCGCAATTTTTCTGACATTTTATTTCTAATACATCTGTTCTGTTTTCTTTTATTCACTCTTTATATTATTGTTCTTTTTCTCTTTTCCTCTCTCCTGACAAACTGGCCTTTTAATTCATACCATATTCCTCCCCATATTCAGTTTACTATGTTATTATAGGTACTCAACTTTTTACTATTAAAGCTCTACAAAGTTTACATGAGTTTAATATCCATTTTCCTAGATCTCACATGGTTCTTCTGCTAACACTTACTGTCAATACTACTATTATAGTTTTTCTTTTCTTACCCATTTTGCTTTCTCTGGCCCTAATATTTCCCATTAAGGGAACTTAGCCAACAATGAGAAAATAGAATAAGAAGAACAAAATGACAAAGTGAAGACTTAACACCCACAAAAACAACTAATTAAACCGCAAGATAGATGAAGAAGATAATCAACTGAATAAGCCCATTAAGATAAAATGATGACCAGGGAGCTACAAAAAAACTACAAACCAAACCAATAATTGGGAAAAGATGGCCCAAAGCAATGCACAAACTAAAAACCAGAAGAGGAACAGAACATTGAACAACTAATCAAATCCCTCGAAACATATATCATGGGCCAAATTAATGAAGTGAAGGAAGAGATTAAGGATATTAAGAAAAGACTTGGTGAACATACAGAATAAATTGGGATCATATGCAAAAAGATAATGGACATGATGGTGATGAACAGCACAATTCAAAATATCAAAAACACACTCAGCAAATAACAGCAGATTTGAAGAGGCAGAAGAAAGAATTGGTGATATGGAAGACAGTACATGTGAAATCAAACAGAAAGTAGAATTGATTGATATAACAATAGAAAAAATCCAGCAGGGACATAGGGATCTGAATAGCAATGCAAAATGCACAAACATACACTTTATATGCATCCCAGAAGGAGAAGAGAAGGGAAAGGGGACTGAAGGGATGTTGGAGGAAATAATGGCTGAAAACTTCCCAAAGCTATTGAGGGAGATGGATGTACATACCCAGAAACCACAGTGCACCCTAAACAGCATAAATCCCAAAAGGTCAACCCCAAGACATATACTCGTCAAATTATTCTATGCTCAAGACAAAGATAAAATACTAAAAGCAGCAAGAGAAAAGAGAACCCTCACATACAAAGGAGGCTACATAAGTTTAAGTGCTGATTTCTCATCTGAAACCATAGAGGCAAGAAGGCAGCCATATGACATAGTCTAGGTACTAAAAGAAAAAAAAATCCAACCAAGAATGCTCTATCCAGCAAAGCTAGCATTCAAAAATGATGGAGAGTTCAAAATATTCAAAAATTAAGAGAAAATAAGAGAGTATGCCAACAAGAAACCTGTCCTTCAAGAAATACTAAAGAAAGTTCTGCAGGAGGAAAGAAAAAACAGGAGAGACAGAGTTGGAGGACAGTGTAAGAACAACTAAAAAGACAAAAACAAACAAAATATGATAAACATAAATCCAAAGAAAAGACATTTAATATAAGTAATTCCTTCAAAGTAATAACACTGAATATCAATGGATTGAACTAATTTGTTAAAAGATGGAGATTGGAAGATTGGGTAAGGAAATATGACCATTTATATGCTATCTACAAAATGCACATCTTAGATCCAGGGATTTAAGGAGATTGGAAATGAATGGCTAGAAAATAATCTTACAGGCAAAAAATTACCAATAAAAGGTCATGAGTAGCTATATTATTATTGGATAAAATTGATTTTAAATGCAAAACAATTGTGAGAGACAAAGATGGACACTACATATTAGTGAAAGGTAAATTCTTTCAAGAAGTAAGAACAATCAGAAACATTTATGGTCCTAACAAGGGCACCTCCAAATACGTGAGGAAAACACTGGAAAAATTAAGTGAAGGAAGAGTTGTCTCTACAGTTACAGTGGGGGGCTTTAATACACCACTATCAACTATGGACAGAACATCTCAAAAGAGAATCAATAAAGAAACAAAGACTTTGAACAATATATTAGAGAATCTGGGCCTAATAGACATATACTGAACAATACACCCAAGTACAGCAGGATATATACTAATCTCAAGTGCACATGGATCATTTTCCAAGATAACCACATGCTAGGCCACAAAGAAAGTCTCAATGAATTCAGAAGTTTGAAATAATAAAAAAAAAGTTTCTCTGGTCACAGTGGAATGAAGCTGGAAATCTGCAAGGGCCTAGAGACCCAGACATGACACCAAGACATGGAAGGTAAAAAACGCACTCTTAGAAAAACAATGGATTGAGGAGGAACTATCAGAAGAAATCAATAGCTACCTGAAAACTAATGAAAATGGTAACACAACATATCAAAACATATGGGATGTAAAGCAAAAGCTGTACTGAGAGGAAAATTCATAGCCATAAATTCATACATCAAAAAAGAAGAAATAAAATTGAAGAAATAACTGCACACTTGGGGGAATTAGTAAAAAAAAAAAACTAACTAACTAACTAAATCCAAAGGAAGAAGAAAGAAATAACAAAGATCTGAGCAGAACTAAATGAAATAGATGATATGAAAGCACTAGAAAAAAATTTAAAAAAAAACAAGAGCTGGTTCTTTGAGAAGATCAACAAAATTAACAAACCCTTAGCTAGCCTAACAAAGGAAAAAAGAGAAAATACAAATACACAAAATAGAAAATGAGAAAGGGGACATCACCACTGACCCGACAGAACTAAAGACTATCATAAGAGGATACTTGGAAAAATTATATTCCAACAAGAAGGACAATTTAGAGGTAATGGTCAAATTCCTATAAACACATAAGCAGCCTAAAGTGATGAAAGAATAAATTGACAATATCAACAAACCAATCACAAGTAAAGACATAGAATCAGTAAGTAAAAACCTCCCAACCAAGTGGAGCCTTGGCGAGATGGATTTACAAGTGGATTCTGCAAATCTTTCTGGAAAGAACTAACACCAACCTTGCTTAAGCTCTTCCAAAAAATTGAAAGAGAAGGAAAATTGGCTAACTCATTCTATAATACCAACATTACCCTAATACCAAAGACAAACTAAGACACCACATGAAAGGAAAATTACAGACCAATCTCTCTAATGAACCTAGATGCAAAAAAACTCAACAAAATGCCTGCTAATTTTATTCAACAATACATTAAATAAATTATACACCATGACTAAGTGGGATTCATTCCTGGTATGCAAGAATGTTTCAAATAAGAAAATAACATAAGACACCAAATAAACAGATTGAATGGGGAAAAAATCACATGATCATATCTATAGATGCAGAAAAAACATTTGAGAAAATGCATTACCCTTTTTTGTAAAAACACACAAAAGATAGAAATAGAAGGAAACTATCTGAACATGATAAAGGATATATATGAAAAACCCACAGCTAAAATCATTTACAATGGTGAAATCCTAAAATCTTTCCCTCTAAGATTAGGAACAAGACAAGGATGCCCACTATCATCCCTTCTATTTCATATTATGTTAGAAGTACTTGCTCAAGCACTGAGGCATGAACCAGACATAAAAGACATCCAAATTGGAAAGGAAGAATTCAAAGTTTCACTATTTGCAGATGACATGATCATTTAACTAGAAGCCCTTAGAAGTCTACAGCAAAGCTCCTAGAACTTACAAATGAGTTCCGTAAAGTTGCAGATTATAAGATCAATGTGTAAAAATCAGTAGCATTTCTGTACAATAATGAGAAATCTAAGGAGGAAATCAAAAAACAGCTACCTTTTACAATTGTTTAAAAAATTTTAACTCAGATGTAAAAGGTGTATACACAGAAAACTATACAACACTGTGGAAGGAAATCAAAGAAGACCTAAATGAATGGAAGAATATTCCCTGTACACAGATAGGAAGACTAAATATTATTAAGATATCTTGCCTAACAAAACTGATCTACACATTCAATGCAATCACAAGAAAAATCAACACAGCAATTTTTAAAGTTTTTGTAAATTAAAGTTAATAGATCACAAGGAATGTTACATTAAAAAACATAGAAAAACAAGAAACATAAGAGGTTTCCATATAACCCACTCCCCACCCCCACCAAATAATTATAGCAAATGTATTTTTATACATATATACATCACCAAAAAAAGTTGAACTAGAAAATATAAGAGGTTCCCCAACCCCAATCCTCCCACACCAACAACCTCTCTCATCATTGCCACACACTCATTACACTCAGTGAACACAGTTTTTAATGCACTAGAAAAACTAACTCAGAAATTTATTTGGAAAGGAAAGAGGCCCCAAATAGCAAAAGACGTATTGAAAAGAATAATGAAATTGGGGGAATCACACTACCTGACTTCAAAACGTACTGCAAAGCTACAGTAGTGAAAACTGCATGGTGTTAGCACAGGGATAGATACACTGACTAATGGAACCAAATTGAGAGTTCTGGTATAGATCCTCATACATACAGTAATATGATATTTGAGAAGGCTGCCTAACACACTCAACTGGGAGAGAATGGCCTCTTCAAAAAATGATGCCTGGAAAACCAGTATCCATTTACAAAATAATGAAAGTGGATTACCATCTCACAACTTACACAGAAATCAGCTCCAGATGGATCAAAGGCCTAAATATGAGAGCAAAGACCATAAAAACCTTGGAAAACAATGTAGGCAAGCATCTACAGGAACTTGTAAAGGAAATTACTCCATGAACTTCACACCCAAAGGAAAAGCAGCAAAAGAAAAAATAGAAAAATGGGATTTCCTCAAAATTAAAGCTTTTTGTACCTCAAAGGAGTTTGTCAAGAAAGTGTAAAGACAGCCTATCCAATGCAAGAAAATATTTGGTAACCATATATCTGATAGAAGACTAATATCCTGCATATATAAGAACTCCTATATCTCAAAAATAAAAAGACAACCCACTTTAAAAATGGGCAAAAGATTTGAACAGACCCTTATCCAAAGAGGAAATACAAGTGGTAAAAAGCACATGAAAATATCTTCAAAATCAGTAGCTATTAGGGAAATGCAAATCAAAACTACAAAGAGATACCATCTTACTCCCATTACACTGGAGGCTATTAAGAAAACAGAAGACTACAAGTGTTGGAGAGGATATGGAGGAATGGGAACATTCATCCACTGCTGGTGGGAATGCAGAAGGATCCAGCCATTCTGGAGGACAGTTTGGGGGTTTCTCAAAAAACCAGCTACAGATTTGCCATATGACCCAGCAATTCAACTGCTGTATAAAAACATATATATGCACACGAATGTTAATAGCAGCATTATTCACTATTGCCAAAAGTTGGAATCAACCCAAATGACCATCAACCGATGAATAGATAAATAGAATGTGGTATATGCATACAATGGAATACTACTCAGCTGTAAAAATACAGTACAAAGACATGGAATAACATGGATGAATCTTGAGGACCTTATGTTGACTGAAGCAAGCCAGCATTGAAGGACAAATACTACATGATCTCTCCAATATGAAATAAGTTAATCAATCTGTCTCACAGAGCTAGAGCCTGGATGATAGGCTTAAAGGAAGTTGGGCAATTATGAAGGTTATGAGCTGATGCATACATGTGTGAAATCTATGATAAGCTAGAGGTAAGTATTTGTACAGGGAAGGGATAAGATGGGGACATAAGGTACCATTGGATGAGGCTTTGTATGCTAGGTTTGGGAGGATGGGCCAGATAGTCCAAGGATTTGGGGGAGAGCTGTGGGAATAGTTGAACATGGGATATTGTTGGGTATGTGGTTGAAACTCTAATGTTGAGAAAACTCTTTAGAAAATATAATAAAGAAGGATTACCTGTTTAAGGTGTTTAAGGGAGGGTATCTGGCACAGGGTCAGACTTCTAGGGAGTTTTTGAGTGCTCATTTTGTCATAGTGTGTTACATCGTTGGGTGGAGACCCAGGGGATGAGTATGAAGGTGTACCCACATCCTGGGGAGGCCTGATGTTCTCAAAAAGAGAGAATTGTGTCTTTTGATAGAATTGGTGACTCCCAATGGGTTAGGGCAGTCTAATATGTCAAGGCCCCAGCATTGTTGCAAGTATCTCTGGATCTGGTCCTTCAAGTAGTGAAGAATGATTGTCACTGTGGGCCCTGAGGGGAGGGGGAAAGAGGTGTAGAATAGATGAAATCAGGATAACAGGGGGCCAATGGAAGTGTTCCACAAGATCATTCAATGATGGATATAGGACATGTTAAATTACAACAAAAAGGCATAAAATTCTACAGGCTAAATGTAAACCATAATGTAAAATATAAGTTAACTAGGAATTTAGAAAATTGTACTGTCTAAAATATAAATCATAATATAAACCAATATGGAACCATTTTTGATAGCTATGTTCCAATATCTGTACATCACCTGCAGCAAATATAACATGAACATACAGAAAGATCATTGCTGGGGAAGGGGGAACAGGGTTTGATGTTGGATATATTGGAGCTCCCTATATTGCATATGTGTATTATTATGATCTAAAAATTTTTGAAGGTAAAATTAAAAATTAAGAAAAGAAATAAGAAAAAAAGAGAAAAGATATAGACACTGAGGAAGAAATGAAAGAAATTGTCTAGTCACTGTTCATACAGGAAAACACCTATTGCTGTGATGAAAGGCAAAATGTAAAAACAAGCTTTTATAATATTTTCCATTTTTTAATACACCAATTTGTTTTTACTTTATTTTAGTTTTTCTAGCTTACTTTGTATTCTATTTCAAATCTTTAAACCTATCATTACTATTTCATTTTCCTATTCATTGTATTTGGCAATAAATTAGGCTTCATTTTTGAAGGAGTTTTGGATCACAGAAAGTTTCAGCTATGGTAATGGAGGAATGCTGGTGTGGGGTGTTATTGATGGTGGGGACATGTTTAGGAGGGAATTCCACAGGGCATGAATATGGGTTACATAAAAATATGTGGATATATGTTGAGTATTTTCATAATAGTTACTGTCACAAACAACTGAGTTCCTAGCCAGGTGAGCTCTATCACATTCACCAAAGGAACAGCAACAATCCCCCAAGTGCAATGGCAAAGACCAACACAGAAGGATCATCCAATGATGAGCCCTTCATACTGATGACTATGCTTATGAGCCTTTTTGCCTGAAATATGAACTAGGCCTAGAGCTGCAGGGTGCCTAAGAGTTACCTCCTGAGAGCCTCCATGTTGCACAAATGTGGCCACTCTCTAAGCCAAACTCTGCATGTAAATGCATTACCTTATTCCCAGCATTGGACATGACACCCAGGGATTAGCCTCCCTGGTAACAAGGGTTTACTACCAAGCACCAGTTGGTGATGTAACTAGAAAAAGACCTTGAATAAAAGTGTTGACTCAGACCAGTAGAATATCTCAGTTCACATGTAGGATCATGTGTTAAAAACCTTGAATAAAATGGGGATATGGCAAAGACAAATGAGTTTAAATGGCTAAGAGTCTTCATAAAAGAGTCAGGAGATCATCAGAGGGGTCATGCTTACACATGCTTACACATGCTTACACATGCTTACACATGCCTCAGCAGGACCCCAGAGACATAGTGACATTAGATACAACCTCAGGTACTGGTTCTCCTGAGGGCTAGGGAGACCCACAGTGTCTATTGTCATAGTAATTGGATCTGGAATTCAGTGCCGTGTCAGGTGGCCCTACTTTGGAATTTGTGTTCCTGAGTGTGACGGTGTTGGACTCAGATGTGACCTTTCTACACATGATTCTTCTGTCACTTTTACTGAACTATGGTTAGTGTTAGGGCTCTTGTATCCTCAGGGGACTTAAATCTTTGGACTGTCCATGTGCCAGCTGGGCCCTGAGCCTCGCCAGAGTTGCATCTCCTACCCTATAGTTTGTTGGACTTACTGAGGTCAGCTAACAGGGAGGTGAAGATGGTCAACTGAGGTAACAAGCATGCTACCATCGTTGGGCAGGCACAGCACGTTAAGATGAGGCCTCGTCTCCTGCTGGGTGAGTGCTTGGTGCGGGTAGATTGTCGCCCCCCTGCTACTCTTGCCCGTAACGGCTGCCTCCTCTATCTCCACCCAGCATCCGGTCTCCATAGGGGCCGCCCCAGGGTAATCAGCCTGCCTCTCCCGCGCCTCACCAGAACCCAATTTACAACTTTCCCTTAACTTTTGCCCCAGCCCTCATATACCCCCTGCCAAAATGATAACCTCACCTCTGCCCCTTTACCTAGCAACAGCCTCCAACAACCAATCAGAGGCCGCCTTCAGCTTAAGCCAATCCACATCCCACACGTCGCCCCTCCCCCATCTTCACCCTATATTAACCGCTGTACTTCCTGAATAAATCAGACTTGCGCACAGATCCTGGTCTCCTCAGTAGTCTTCTTCCTACCGCGCGTCCTCCGCACCTTGCCTGCCCCGGAGCGCCTTCTCGGAAGGCCCCTCCGTGTGTTGCAGCCCTCCGCCCAAGCCCACACTGCCCCTGCAGCGGCCCTCCGGGCGAGCCCACACTGCGACAGTCAACCACCATATGAGAGACCCGAGAGTGCCTACAACTGCAAGCAGCAGAATTGCATCCATCATCCATGTGGAACCTAAGCCCCCTCAATATAGAGATGGAGCAGACATCACCATCCCAGGGTCCACAGGATGGAGGAATAAAATATGGATTAGAGTGGATTTACCCATATTCTACTATAGAAATGTTGTGACTAGTAAAGGAAGAAACTGCAGCACTGATGTGGAGAAAGTAGCCTCAGTAGTTGCTGAGGGCAGGGAGAGGGAAGAAGAGATGTGATGTGGGGGCATTTTTGGGACTTGGAGTTGTCCTAAATGATACTGAAGGGACAGATCCTAGATTTTATATATCCTGCCTTTACTCACTGAATGTACTGGGGGAGAGTGTAATCTACAATGTAAACTATTATCCATATGGTGCAGCAGTGCTCCAAAATGTATTCACTGAATGCAAGGAATGTGCCACAATGATGAAAGATGTTGTTTATGTGGGAGGAGTTCGGGGTGATGGTGTGAGGGGTATATGGCACCCTTTCATATTTTCAGTGTAACATTTTTTGTGATCCATGTATCTTCAAAAGCAATAAAAATAAATGCTCAAAAAAATAAGAGAAAGAAAATCAGGTATTCATTTGAAGATGAGTCAGCAAAGCCTGATCAAACATGGATACTAACCTGTCCCTGATGTAGCATGGGGGCTTAGAGTTTCCAGGCTTCAGCACGTATTTGAGGGTTGGGGGTCTTCCCTTAGAATGGAACTGGCTGTGGCCCAGAGCAGGAGATTGAGGTCCAGCCCAGAAATGGCAGGCACCCCTGGAGCCTAGGGGCCCAGAATGTGGTACCATCCTCTTTTCTTCTCTGCTCATTTTATCTCCCTCAATATCTTTCCTTTTCCATTTTTTCTCCACTCCTATTTTTTATTTGTCTTCTTTCTCTTATTTGTGCTCTGCCTCCTGCATCCATTCATTTATTCATTCAATCATTCACTCCTTTATTCTGCAAATGTTTACTGAGTCCTTGCTGTGTGCTATGCCAAAAATGGTGCAGGGCCCATAACTTGCCCTGTCTAATGTTTTGCCAAGCTAACAAATAAGATCACAAACCCCTGAATGCAACACCTGATGCTCAACTTTCTCCCATGGATGGCTCCCCAGCTCTCTGTCTGTGACTCCATCACTTGAGTACAAAGGTAAATTAATAAAGAGTGAGCTCTGCCTCAAGGCGCATGGATTGTGTGCCAGTTTTCTCCTTCATGCCTTCTTCTACAGTATTTCTTAAGTTGTATTTAGTAAGATTCTACTGCTTTTGAAAAAATTAACCATTCCTGAATCCTCAGAATGTGTAACAGAAGAGGAGTTACTTGTTAAGTTGTCAGCCAAGAGTCATTTGTGTACAGGCAAATCCCTCTGCAGAGACAAAAAACTTTACCATGTGCTATCATACTTGGTAATTCACATATATATATATATGCATATATAACTCATATATATTCATATATGTATATACATATGTGTATGATAAATACAAAATATTTGTACACTCTCATATATCTGTTGCCTAGAAAATGATGCTGTTAATACCTTCATTTTTTCATCACATCTTGTTCTTAAAGGGAAAGTACATCTTCCTCATTATCTATTAAAAGATGAAGAAATGCACATGTTAGCTGTTCTTTAATCTTTCCTTGGTTAGCCATGTATGTCACTCTGACTGCCTTAGATCCTCCCAACAGTGAACTCAGACACTTGGTCTCACTGGATTTTTGGAGTATCAGGTCTCTAACCTAATGCCATGCTGCCTAAGTTTGTTTTTGCATTACTTTTTATCCTCTGGATAGTAACACTAGGAAGCATTTCTACCAACTGCAAAGCCCAAGGTAGGAGGTACAGTTAAGAGAATGCAGCACATATGCAGAGTGTGTTGGAAAACCCAGTAACCCCCATCCTCACTGACTCCAGCAACTCATACTGGGTGAAAGCAGCTTCAATTGAGCCTCTACAAACCCTTCACACCCTTCCTTCCTGTGCAAGACATCTGGTCCTCATGGGGGAGATGTCAAGATAAGTCAGCCTGGCTGTAATCCACAGCCACCCTGCTAAAGTCAACAAGGCAGTCCTTAGTATTGTCTTAAAGTTCTTGAGAATTCCAGGGGCACTATGCAAAAGGAACGTGTTGCATGGCTGCTGGAAATCCTGCTGTGCCTGTGCTCTGAGTCACTTTACAAGATGGGGAGAATGGAAAACCTCCCAGTAGAGGCCTAGGGCTCCTGCTCCCATGCCACCACTGGCCAGAATGACCCTTCCATACCTAAGCTCCCTCCTGCAGCTGCCTTCAAGCTCATCCACTTCTGGTGTGAGCATAGGGTACCCTGGTCCACTGTGCCTTTCACTTCTGCAGAAAGTGTTGCCTCCAATATGGATCCTATACTCCTAGGTTAACAAGAAGCTCAAACCGAGGCCAGTGATAAAATTTTCAATGTTTGGTACTGTGGAAATTGGATAGCTCTCTGGGGGAAAAAATAAACTTTTATCTTTCCGTTTCATGGTAGACAAAAGAAAATTCTGGATGGATTTTTAAAAGTAAGTGGGAAAACAGTTCTAAGGACCTTCTAATTATCAAAGCAATGGGGAAAAATCACAAAGAAAATATCAATCACTTTGGCTATCTGTATTAGTCAACCAAAAGGTACTGATGCAAAGCACCAGAAATCTCTTGGCCTTTACAAAGGGGACTTATTTAGGTAGATTCTTACAATCAGAAGACCATAAAGTGTAAGTTATGTCCATCATCAAAGTCTGTTGCCACATGTTGGAGAAAGATGACTGCTGGTCTCTGCAAGGTTTCAGGCTTCCTCTTTAGCCTCCATGTCCCCAGCTTCTTGAGGTCTCAACTATAGACTGGCATAGGCTTATCTCTCTCCCTCAGGCTTGTTTCTTTCTGGACTTGGCTGTGCTGGTCTCTCCACAAGGTCAGCTGTAGACCATCAGCCTTTCTTTCTGGGGCCTCTGCCATGTCTATGGAGTCATCTTTATTCCTCTTCTTCTCCTGTGTGTTTACTTCCCCGGGTTCCAGCATCAAAACTTCAACTCCTTTGCGAACCTGGCTTCCCCCACGGGGCTGGCACCCAGCTACGGGGATCCCTGAGGGCTGTGTTGCACTGCGGGGCTCCTAAGCTTTCTGTGGACCAGATTTGAGGTTGCCAGGTCTGGGTCCCCTGGACTCTGGCGGTCCCCACCCCAGACACACACCTCTTGAGTCTTCAGAGTCTCAGACTTTCCACCCCTGAATCCATCATGCCCTGGGGTCTACCTGGGGTCCTTGAGTGCCCTGGACCTTAACGTTTGCGTTTTATCTTTATTGGTTCATATTATTTTGTTTTTATTTTCACTTTATCTTATTTTTTTACTCTTTTTGACGCCCTGATGGCTAATATTGCATTATCCCCTAGTCTTTTCTCCTAGCGTGTCCCCCAAAGTCCTTTTTTTTTATACAGTTATTTAGGGGTTTTTTTGGTTGTTATTTTAGATAGTGTTGCAATTGTGACACGTATATACCTGTATCTCTCTTCCTGCTATCTGTTCCCCACCGTTTGCCCATCCTCTTTTTCTTTCTTCCTTTCTTCTTGTCTTTCTTTTTTTTCTTTATTATAATTAGTTTTTTTTTTGGTTTTCTCTTTCCCTCTTGTCCCTCATTTTCCACTTATTTTATTTTAATTCAAGTATACAATAGGTGCTACAGGGAACACCTCACATTTGCTGGGTTTTCCTATCCTCCTCTGCCTCATTTCTGTGTGAACTGATTTAGGCTACCTACACTATCCCCCTTCCCCTGCATCTTGATATCCACTATCATCTACTGTCTCTCCTATATTCCACCCCCCACCTCCCGTTCTTTGATCCACAAAGTGTCTAACTCTTAATTTCTAATACCTTTGTTCTGTTTTCTGTCTGTTATCCACTCTTGAAACTATTACCTTTCTTTTCTTTTTCCCTCTCTCATGAAAACAATAGCTTTGTAGTTCATACTATATTCCGCCCATATTCAGTCATCTACTTCATAAAAGGTACTCTACCTACAGCTATAACTCTATACAGTCTACATGAATCTAACCTCCATCCTCCCAGATCTCATATTCTTGCTTTGTTAACATACATCACCAATACTACTTTACACTTTTCCCTTGCTTACACAATTGTCTTTCCCCAACATTAATACTTTCCTCTAAAGTGAACTTAACCAACAACAAGTAACTAGAATAAGAAGAAAAAAGTGACAAAGAGAAGATATAACACCTATGCAAAAATAACAACTAATTAACCTCCAAGAGCAGACAAAGAAGCTAAGGAACTGATTAAATTTGTCAAAATAAAGAGATGACCAGAAAGCAACAAAAATCTACAAACCAAACCAGTAATCAGGAAAACATGGCTGAATCCAATCAACAAACCAATAACCATGAAGGGGAGCAAAACTTGGCACAAGCAATGAAAGATCTCAGAACATTTATCACCGACAAATTTGATGCAGTAATGAAAGAGGTTAACAACATGAAGACATCACATGGAGGGGAAATTGCAGACATACGCAAAAACATAACAGATATGATGGGAATGAACACCACAGTTCAAGAAATCAAAAATACACTTGCAGCAAATATCAGCAGACTAGAAGAGACAGAGCAGAGAATTAGTGATGTGGAAGACAGTACATCAGAAATCAAACAGATAGTAGAAGGGGTCAATAAGAAGATAGAAAAAATCCAATTACGATTTAGGGACCTGAATGACAATGCAAAACGCTCAAACATACATATTATAGGCATTCCAGAAGGTGAAGAGAAGGGAAAGGGGTCAGAAGGAGTGTTGCAGGAAATAATGGCTGAAAAATTCCCAAATCTACTGAAAGAGACAGATGTACATATCCAAGAAGCACAGTGCACTCCACAAGTCATAAACCCCAACAGGCCCACCCCAAGACATATACTTGTCAAATTATCCAATGCTCAAGACAAAGAGAAAATCCTAAAAGCAGCAAGAGAAAAGAAAACCATCACATACAAGGGAAGCTCAATTAGATTAAGCACTGATTTCTCTTCTGAAACCATGGAGGCAAGAAGACAGTGGTATGATATAGTCAAGTTACTAAAGGAAAAAAATTTCCAACCAAGAATAATCTACCCAGCTAAACTAGCATTCAAACATGATGGAGAGTTCAAAATATTCATAGACAAACAGAAACTGAAAGAGTATACCAACAAGAAACCTCCCCTTCAAGAAATTCTAAAGGGAGTTCTGCAGGAAGAAAGGAAAAAAGAGGAAAGGCAAAGTTGGAGGAGAGTATAAGACCAACAACAGCAACAAAAAAGACAAAAAAATATATAAAAACAAAATATGACAAACACAAATCCAATCAAAATATGGCTAACACAAATAATTCCTTGATAGTAATAACACTGAATGTCAACGGATTAAACTCACCTATCAAAAGATTCAGACTGGGACATTGGATAAGGAAATATGACGCATCCATATGCTGTCTACAAGAGACACATCTTAGACCCAGAGACGCATGGAGATTGAAAGTGAATGGCTGGAAAACAATCATACAAGCTAACAATAACCAAAAAAAGGCAGGAGTAGCTATATTAATATCAGACAAAATAGACTTTAAATGAGAAACAATTGTGAGAGACAAAGAAGGATACTACATTTTAGTGAAAGTGAAAATATGTCAAGAAGATCGAACAATCATAAATATCTATGCCCCTAACAAGGGTGCCTCTAAATACGTCAGGCAAACGCTGGAAAAACTAAGTGAAAGGATAGATACATCTACAATTATAGTGGGGGATTTTAATACACAACTATCAACTCTGGACAGAACATCTCAAAAGAGAATCACCAAAGAAACAAAACATCTGAATAGTATATTAGAGGAGCTCGATCTAATAGACATATATAGATCACTACACCCAAACACAGCAGGATATACATTTTTCTCAAGCGCACATGGATCATTCTCCAAGATAGATCATATGCTAGGCCACAAAGAAAGGCTGAACGAATTCAGAAAGATTGAAATCATACAAAACATTATCTCTGACCACAGTGGAGTCAAGCTGGAGATTTGCAAGGGACAGAAGCCCAGATTTCACACCACGATTTGGAAATTAAACAGCACACTCTTAGAAAAACAGTGGGTCAAAGAGGAAATCTCAAAAGAAATCAATGACTACCTTGAAACAAATGATAATGATAACACAACATACCAAAATTTATGGGATGCAGCAAAAGCAGTACTGAGAGGGAAGTTTATAGCCATAAATTCATATATCAAAAAAGAAGAAAGAGCAAAAATTGAAGAACTAACTGCACATTTGAAGGAATTAGAAAAACAACAACAAAGTAACCCAACAGGAAGAAGAAGGAAGGAAATAACAAAGATAAGAGCAGAACTAAATGAAATAGAAAATAAGAAAGCACTTGAACAGATAAACAAGACCAAGAGCTGGTTTTTTCAGAAGATTAACAAAATTGACAAACCTTTAGCAACACTAACAAAGAAAAAAAGAGAGAAGATGAAAATACACAAAATAAGAAATGAGAAAGGTGATATCACCACTGACCCCACAGAAATAAAGACTATCATAAGAGGATATTTTGAAAAACTATATTCCAACAAAAATGACAATCTAGAGGAAATGGACAAATTCTTAGAAACACATAAGCAGCCCATATTGACAAAAGAAGAAATTGATGATCTTAACAAACCAATCACAAGCAGAGAGATAGAATCAGTTATTAAAAATCTCCCAACTAAGAAGAGCCCAGGGCCAGATGGCTTCACAGGTGAATTCTACAAAACATTCCGGAAAGAACTGACACCAATCCTGCTGAAACTATTCCAAAACATCGAAACAGAAAGAACATTACCCAACTCCTTCTATGATGCCAACATTACCCTAGTACCAAAGCCAAACAAAGACATCACAAAAAAGGAAAATTACAGACCATTTTCTCTAATGAACCTAGACGCAAAAATACTTAACAAAAAACTTGCTAATCGTATTCAACAACACATTAAACGTATTATACACCACGACCAAGTGGGATTCATCCCAGGTATGCAAGGATGGTTCAACATAAGAAAATCAATCAACGTAATACACCATATAAACAGATTGAAGGAAAAAAATCACATGATTATATCTATTGATGCAGAAAAAGCATTTGACAAAATACAGCACCCTTTCTTGATAAAAACACTCCAAAAGATTGGAATACAAGGGAATTTTTTGAACATGATAAAGAGTATATTTGAAAAACCTAAAGCCAATATTGTTTACAATGGAGAAATCCTAGACTCCTTCCCTCTAAACTCAGGAACAAGACAAGGATGCCCACTGTCTCCGCTCCTATTTAACATTGTCTTAGAAGTACTTGCTCGAGCACTGAGGCAAGAACCAGAAATAAAAGGCATTCAAATTGGAAAGGAAGAAGTCAAAATTTCATTATTTGCAGATGACATGATCCTATACATAGAAAACCCTGAGAGATCTACAACAAAGCTAGAACTCATAAATGAGTTTAGTAAAGTCGCAGGTTATAAGATCAATGCGCAAAAATCAGTAGCATTTCTGTACACCAATAATGAGCAAGATCAGGAGGAAATTAAGAAACAAATACCATTCACAATAGTAAATAAAAAAATCAAATACTTAGGAATAAATTTAACTAAAGAGGTAAAGAACTTATACACTGAGAACTATACAAGATTGTTCAAGGAAATCAAAGAAGACCTGAATAAATGGAAGACTATTCCTTGTTCATGGATAGGAAGACTGAACATTATTAAGATGTCTATCCTACCAAAACTGATTTACACATTCAATGCAATCCCAATAAAAATCAACGCAGCCTTCTTTAAGGAACTAGAAAAACTAACTATGAAATTTATTTGGAAAAGAAAGAGACCCCGAATAGCCAAAGACATACTGAAAAAGAAAAACGAAATTGGAGGAATCACACTACCTGACTTCAAAACATACTACAAAGCTACGGTGGTGAAAACAGCATGGTATTGGCATAAGGAGAGACACATAGACCAATGGAATCGAATTGAAAGCTCTGATATAGAACCTCACATATACAGCCACATAATATTCGATAAAGCCACCAAACCCTCTCAACTGGGAGAGAGTGGCCTATTCAACAAATGTTGCCTGGAGAACTGGATAGCCATATGTAGAAGAATGAAAGAGGATTACCATCTCACACCTTATACAAAGATCAACTCAAGATGGATCAAAGACCTAAACATAAGAGCCAAGACCATAAAAACCTTAGAAAGCAGTGTAGGGAAACATCTACAGGACCTTGTAATATGAAATGGATTTATGAATATCTCACCAAAAGCACGAGCAGCAAAAGAACTAATAGATAAATGGGACTTCCTCAAAATTAAAGCCTTCTGCACCTCAAAGGAGTTTGTCAAGAAAGTAAAAAGGGAGCCCACACAGTGGGAGAAAATATTTGGCAATCATATATCTGATAAGAAACTTATAACTTGCATATATAAAGAACTCCTATATCTTGAAAATAAAAAGATAAACAATCCATTTAAAAAATGGGAAAAAGACTTAAACAGACACTTCTCCAAAGAAGAAATACAAATGGCAAGAAAGCACATGAAAAAATGTTCCAAATCTCTAGCTATCAGGGAAATGCAAATCAAAACTACAATGAGATACCATCTTACACCCATAAGATTGGCAGCTATGAAAAAAACAGAAGAATACAAGTGCTGGAGAGGATGTGAAGGAAGGGGAACACTCATCCACTGCTGGTGGGAATGCAGAAGGATCCAACCATTCTGGAGGACAGTTTGGCGGTTTCTCAAAAAACTAGCCATAGATCTGCCATATGACCCAGCAATACCACTGCTGGGTATATACACAGCAGAACTGAAAACAAGGACACAAACAGATATATGTACACCAATGTTCATAGCAGCATTGTTCACTATTGCCAAAAGTTGGAAACAACCCAAATGCCCATCAACAGATGAGTGGATCAATAAAATGTGGTATATACACACAATGGAATACTACTCGGCTGTAAGAACAAACACACTACAAACACATGTGATAACATGGATGAATCTTGAGAACCTTATGTTGAGTGAAGCAACCCAGACATTGAAGGACAAATACTACATGACCTCAATGATATGAAATAAGCAAGCTGCCCTAGATAGCAAGAGACTGAACGATAGGCTTACAGGAAATCGGAGGGTGGAGGAAGGACATGAGCCGATGTCTGCAGGGGTGGAATTTAAGACGAGATCGTGGTAAGTATGAACACAAAGAAGAGATAAAAGGGGGGCAAGGGGTTGCCTTTGGTTGGGGCTTTGCGGGTTTGAGGGTGGCTGGGGAGGGACGGAGGGGTAACGTTGCCCAAAAGTGGGGGGAGGGAGTGGTAGCATACGAACACAGGAGAGGGTCAGGTGTTGGTGGAGAGTAAAATGCCGAGAAAATCATATCAAGATATAATAAAGAGGGTTACCTGTTTAGAATGCTCAGAGGGGAGGGCCTGATGCAGGACGGGCTCCTGGGGAATGTCTAAATGCTCATTCTGCCAGAGTGGGTGACACCATGGGGTAGAAACCCAAGTAGTGAGAGTGGGGGTGGACCCACATCCTGGGGAGGACTAATGCCATCAAATAGAGGGAACTGTATCCCTCAAGAGAAATGGTGGCTCCCAGGGCATCGGGGCAGTTGAGCAAGTTAGGCTCTGAACACTATTCCATCTATCTCTGGAAGTGGCTCCTCAGGAAACGGAGGTTGGCTGTCCCTGTGGGCACCAAGGTGGAAGGGAAAATGGACGTTAAATGTGTGGAACCAAAGTAAATGGGGGGTAAGAGAGGAGTTTCTTGAGAGTACACAAGGATAGATATAAAACATGTATTATTACACCATAACATATAGGAGATGACAGACTGATAATGTAAACCATAATGTAAAACGTAGGATAACTAAAAATGTAAAGAACTGTGTATCCTAAAGTATGCACCATAATGTAAGCTCAGATGTCACCTTGTTAGAAAGCTAATGTCTCAGACTCTGTACATCACTTTAAGTAAATATGATATGAATAGGGTGTAAGAGTATCACTATGGAAGGGAAAAGGTTTTCTGGTGGATGTGTGGGAGTGCTGTATATTATATATATGCATTGCTGTGGTCTAGGACTCCTGTGAAGAAAAGCTGAATAATTAGGGGGGAAAAAAAAAAAAAGAAAAGAAAAAGATAGGATGTGGAATTTTTTCAAGTCAACATTCTTTATCTAAGTTCTTTATCTAACTTTATCCAAGTTCTTTATCTATCCTTTAAACCCATTGCTATATGCCATTCCCTAGTAAGGGACCATGACATTATATTGGGCTTCAAATTTCGGGGAGTCCTGGATCACAGAGTGTTTCAACAATGGCAATGGAGGGATACTGGTATGGGATACCAATGACAGGTGATATATGGCTGACAGGGAGCTGTACAGAACATATGTCCAGGGTGCATGGTAATGTTTGGATATACTCATAGTGGCAACAATTAAAAACCACAGCAGGGGGGGTACTGGGTTCCTGGCCAGTGGTGCTCTGTCGTGGTCCCTAGGGGAGCAGTGACAGTCTCCCAGGTACAGCGGCGGGGACCAGGAGGGAGTGAGGGTTCAACAGTGGGCCCCTGATGCTAATGACTATGCTTGTGAGCTGATAAACCTAAAATAAGAACAAGGCCTAGAGCAACACTGTGCCTGGGAATTTCCTCCTGTCAGCCTTCATGTTACTCAAATGTGGCCAGTCTCGAAGCCAAACTCAGCATGTAAATGCAATGCCTTCCCCCCAGCGTGGGACATGACACCCGGGGATGAGCCTCCCTGGCAACGAGGGACCACTATCAACTACCAACTGATGATGCAACTGGAAAATGACCTTATACAAAAGGTTCAATGCGGATCAGCAGAATATCCATGTCTACATAAAATAACATGACTTTAAAATGCTTTTTGACCTAAAGTAAGGGGGAAATGGAAAGGAGAAATGAGTTTATATGGCTACGAGTTTCTAAAAAAGAGTCTGGAGGCTGGCAGAAGGATTGCCCTCATGCACAACTGAGCAGAGTCAGAGAGACAGATAAAGCAGATACAACCCCCAGATATTGGTTCCTTTGAGGGCTTAAGAGACCCATGGGAGTTATGGTCATGGCCGATGGGGTTAACTACCAGGGCAGATGGCCCCTCTTTGGAAATGGTGTTTTTGTGTGATGAATCTGGACTCAGATCGGATCTCCCTTCATAAGACTTTCATGCTAATGTGCTGGAGGTGCAGTTAATGTTGGGGTTTAAGATATATCTAGGGGATTTGAATCTCTGGACTGACAATGTGATAGCCAGGTCCTGAGCCTCAACAGACTCCAGCACCTACAATCTGATTTATTGGACTTACCACACTCAGCTAAGATGGAGTTGAAGAAGGAGAACCACCACACCATGGAGCCTAGAGTGATTACAACTGAAAGTGGGAGGATTGCATCCAGCATCCATGTGGAATCTGAGCCTCCTCTTGACATAGAGGTGCAATGGACACAACCAATCCAATGTCCACATAGAAGAGGTTGCATTGGATTGGGAAAAGTGGACATGGTGGACAATGGGTATGGGGATAGGCAGGAAGAGATGAGAGGTGGAGGCGTCTTTGGGACATGGAGCTGCCCTGGATGGTGCTTCAGAGGTAATCACCGGACATTATAAATCCTCACAGGGCCCACTGGATGGAATGGAGGAGAGTATGGGCCATGATGTGGACCATTGTCTATGAGGTGCAGAGGTGCCCAAAGATGTACTTACCAAATCCAATGGATGTGTCATGATGAAGGGAACGAATGTTGTTGGGAGGGTGGAGAGGGGGGTGGGGGGGTGGGGTTGAATGGGACCTCACATATATATTTTTAATGTAATATTATTACAAAGTCAATAAAAAAATAAAAATAAAAAAATAAAAATGCAAAAAAATAAAAAATAAAAAATAAAAAAATAAAAAAATCCTAAAATAAGTGAAGATGTCATTAAGACAAATGTGAAAAAGGGAGGACATTAAAGAGCTTCATCAATTACATATGACTAAGATCTTACAATTAAAGAAATTAATTTGGAGAAGTAGAAGCAATTGAATACATGATTCCTTTTTTTTTTTCTAAAAAAAAAAACTTCATCTCCTTCCTTTGCCATATCCATTTCTCAGTGAGTCCCTGCTCAATAAGCGGGTGAAGACTCAACATCCTACTGACATGGCCCTTTCAAAACCCTGATCATAGTTTAATAAATTAAAAGTGAAACCTCTGAAATTAATAGAACCTGTTATGCCCAGAGGAACAGACCAGTTTACACACATAATCCAATGTCTATTTTTGGAATTCATAAACAATATCAAACTGCTAAAGTACATGAGGTGGGGTGGGGGGTGGGGTTGAATGGGACCTCACATATATATTTTTAGTGTAATATTATTACAAAGTCAATAAAATAAAAAAATATAAAAAGAAAAAAAAAGAAAAGTAAAGATGTTTGATTTAAATGAAACAAAATTCAGCATTTTAAAAAAAGTAATACACCATGCAGAGATCGCATTACCGTTAACATACATAATGAAGGAAATTGTTTGGCAGCATGTTGCCTCTAGCCAGGATTGTTATGTCCTCTTGAAGGAAACTTTGCTGGTAAGCCCACAGACCAGAAAGCTCTTCAGGAAACCAAGGAAGTCCAAGGCACCCCACCCACTCTGTTGTGATGATGGGAGATCAATTCTCCAAAGGAGGAACTTGGTCTTCTGCCAGGTAAGGTTCTGGAATCCAGACCCTCCCCTCTGAGATTCAGAGGTACTACCTAGCCCATTTGAGGCCAGAGGGCAGGAAAGAAAGATAACATGCTTCCCATCACCCTCACATCACCCCCATATGCCCAATGAATTAAGGACTTTGAAGGAAGCTAGGCTCTTGGTCAGATCTGTGGCTTGAGTTCCCCAACCAGCCCACCAGTGGAACGTGTATGTGGCAGAAGAACATCTGTGGTGTCCAACACAAAGACCTGGCCTCCAGACATCTGTAGGAGAGGTGGGAGGCACCCTCCTCCCTCACACCTGAAAGCCTGGTGGTGCCAAAGTGGAGAGGGCAGCCAGTCTGGTGGTGCTCCATTGGGATCATGGGGGACTGGCCTTGCCCAACCCGGGGGATAGGTCAGCCAGCAGGGAGAAGCACTAACAGCAGGGGAACAGGGAAACAAGATCTTCAGGGAAAAGGCTGGGCTTGTGCTTTCCTCTGAGCTGAGTAAGCCCCTAGGGTTCTTATTCTGGGAGAAAGAGCTTAAAGGGGAAGAACAGACTCAAGAACAGAGCATGCAATCACCCTACACTGAATGTGTGAGTAAGTGGTAGTTTATTTTGTTCCCTAAGCTGGAGAAACCCAGCATAATAGAGTATGATATGCAACATGACAGAAAGATGCCCATTTCTTCTCCTTCAAATCTGTTCTAAAACTCTCTTTAAAGTAAGAAAGATGAGTAAGCAGCAATGCCTGCCTTCCAAGACCTGGATTAGTTACCAGGAGCATACCATAGCTCAGAATAGTCTTCCTTAGCAATGCTGGGGGATGTTATCAGAATCTTAGCTTTTCTTTGTGGGATTTTGCATATTCAGAACTTTTGTAGAACAAAAATGAATTCTTCTACACAAAAAATAAAGAAAATGATATTCATCACCAGCCAGCCTCAGTAACGACCATCCATTTTCAACAACTAACCAAACTGAAAAATCTGCTTTACCTTGACTTTTTACGTCATTTTTTCTTTTTTTCTCTTTTTTTTTCTTTCACTACTTTACGGACTGAGCAGAACGTTATTAATAAAAACAATCCAGATTTAGATGCTCTAACAAAGCAGAGCTTCTGGGTTTATTGGTATTTCACTATGACATTTTCTCAAGGGATTTCCTATTTCACACAGGATGTTGCTTTAAAACACAAAGCAAAACAAACCCTGCTTACCTTTCTCCCCTGATGTCACCCTGGTCCTTTGTGTTTTGAGTATTGTTGAAATTCAGTGTTTCCTTATACTGGTTTGGCCCTTGTTGTCTACCATCAGTTTTCCATCACGAAATAACTGAGGTGTGAACAAAGTAGAAGGCAGTGCAGAAAGAGGGCTGCTGAGGTTGGTGGGGTTGAGGGTAGGAAATGGACATGACTGTGGAGGAGATCTCACTACTGCAGGTGAAGCTGCTAGTTGAGAAAGGGCACTTGGTAGGAGAAGCAAGGGCTTTCCAACAGTGGGCAGTGGAGACAGAGACCCAACCCCAGAAAGCTCTTCAGGGTTAACTGAGTGGTAGACAGCGCCAATAGCCTATTCTCCTCCACTCCTGGCCACCCAGAGGTGTAACCATCCCTGCTCCTCTGCTAGGTGCTTCCACATGACCAAGGAACTTCATGCTACTCTTCAGGCAGAAGCATGTAAGCACCCAGGGCCAGGGGCTCTGGAGACTTCACATTGAAAGGACAACAGCCTGAGTGGTGGCCCTCCTTCCACCTGGGCTGCTAAGACTGGACTGAGCAGAACCTCTCTGCCACACACACACACACACACACACACACACACACACTCCCCTTGGCATGGGAACTCTATCTGTCCTTTTAATCACTGTCTCAGTTTGCCGGGCTGCTATGACAACATCTCAGAACCATTCATTTAAACCCCAACATTGAAGCTTCTATCATGAGCATCTCTGACAGCTCAAGATCAGGGAGGAAAGACTTGGCCCTGTGGGCCCAACCCTTAGCAAAAGGGCACTGACCATCACTAGTCAAAGGCAATAATAGTAATTAGAGCTCCGCCATCCCAGGGCTTACTTTGAGCCACTTTATGCACATTAATCATATTCATTCACATAAGTGCTCCATGAGGTCAGTTCTGTTTGATCTGTCCTAGAATGGCAAAGTGAGGTGGAGAGGCAGTGACTTGTGAAGACCCCACAGCTAATCAACATGGAGCCGATATTTCCTCCTGGGACTCCTCAACCCAGGCTGTTAACCACCACACTGTTAACTGTGTTCCTCAGAAATTGACTTAGGGTGTAATTTTATCAGCTTTGGTAGGGCCTGAAATCACCTGCAGTGAATTTCAATGCAGTTCAGTCCTTCAGCAAACCTGTAGTACAGAATTCACCCTCTTTATGACCAATGACCCCAAGGTCAGAGAAACTGCTCCTGGAAACCTGAAGCTGATTAGATACCAGTTCCCATAACCTCAATAACACAGTGTGGACATTGGTTTGCTTGCCAAATGGACTTTGAAGTGCCTTTTGCTGTTTTTGTTGCTTTTAAGGCTCTTTTCTTTAGATTTTAATTAATATTTTTTTGGTTGCCTCATTTCCTTTTGGCATACCCAAAACCTCAGGACTTGAATTTGCCTGTGACCCCAGCTAATCAAAACTACCTTGAAATGCTTTAAACACATAAAATCCCATTTGAATGAATTTGTTCTAAAGACAATTTCCATTTCCAGGAGGCAGTAAGGCATTTGAGTAGGAGTCAGCAAATTTCTCTGTGGAGGGCCAGGTGGGAACTCTCCTGGCCTTGTAGGCTTTGTCACTATCACTCAACCCTGATGTCCTAGAGAGGGATGGTAGGGAAATGAATGGTGTGGCTGTGTTCTAATAAAACTTTATTAAAACAGACAGGGGCCAGATCTAGCCCATGGGCATTAGTTTGCCAACCCTGTCATATAGAAAGGCATGCTTATGGCTTGTTCCTGATTTCCCTCCATGAGGCACAGAACCAGTCACTTCCTACCTCAGGGCCCCTCTCTGGCCCTTGTTCAGTCAGCTCTGGAAGGCAGGGCTGCTTATCAGACCAGCAAATTCTGGAAGGATAAACTGAGTCTTCAGGCTCCACTCTGTCCTTTTCCCTTTTGGGCCTGGACCATAGGGTTCAAGGGTTCTGCTCTGCTTTTCCTCCACATTTGAGCTTCAGAAGCCACAGGCCCCACTGTGCAGTACTCAGTGGTAACTTCCATCAGTGATACCCCATTGAGGAGCAGTCTACAGTTCATGTTAGGGTGCTATGGAAAGGGACTCCTCAAAGTACAAACAAAACGTGAGCTGTCTTTGTTATTCTGAAAATCCAGATGAATTTTATATCTGCTCAAAAAAGCGGCATAGAACAATTTCATAAACCAAGAGTCCTGGCTTTTTAGCTATTATTTCATAATGACCATCAACTCACTGTCTTTCCAATCCCCTCCTCTTTTAATGGCCAGCAGAGACAGATACCATGTCAGACCACCCTAGAAGTCCCCTTCTTTCCTCCCTCCATCCATTCCTTCCACATGCTTGAAGCCAGGCAGAGGGGTACCTCAGATTCCAAAGACATCCCAGGGGCAGGCTGAGGGCCATGCTTGCTTCAACTGGAAACTATGCTTCTGTGTGTGAAGCGAAGCTCATGAGACTAAAGAGGCCTCCCACCAGTACTCCAGCAAGTGTTGACCTGAACTGGGGACTTACCTGGGAGCTACTTATTGTGGTTGGGAGGAGAGGAAGGAGGCATTTTGTGAGATCATTTTATACACTGTTAACCTTTCCAAGTGAATCTGTATTGTGTTATGGGTTGAACTGTGTACCCCAAAAAGATACCTTGAAGTCCTAATCCTGGGTACCTGGGAAGATGAACTTTTTGCAAAAGAGTTATTGCAAGCAGAATCATTTAAACTGAATGAGGCTGACTGCAGTGGGCGGGCCCTTAGTCCAGTATGGCTGGTGTCTTTAGGAGGGGTGTGGGCACAGACAGACAGATAGGAGGGGAGGGCACCATGGGAAGAAAGAGCATGCCACACGGTGACTGAGGAGGCACTGAAAACCCAAGGCTTGCTGGCCAAGTGCCAGGAGCTCCGGTGTCTAGGACAGACCCACCAGCACTGGCCCACGCACTTGTGGCTTCAACCTGCAGGGCTGAGAGAGCAGTTGTTTTTAGCCACCCAGTTTGTGGCGCTTGTGACAGCAACCTGAGGAAAGTGATGTGCCACTCTTCTGGCCCCGCTATCCTGCCAGGAAGGCTGAGGGATAGCCCAGGTGCCCAGCTGTCCGCCAGGCTGAGGGTCCCCAACAAAGGCTCTTTTCTAATCAGATGTCCTGAGGGCTTCCCTGGGGACATACAGAAACAATGTTGAAAAGAAAGGAATGGGTGACCTGGACAACTCTGAAGGAAGATGCTTCTCTTCCTTCCGCCCTCACTTGGGGGCTTTGGCTGCTCAGACTCTGAACTCTTCCCACCATGCACACCTTCCCAGAGGGGCTGGGCCAGACCTAATCCTGGTTCTCCTTGGCGGGTGGGAAGGCAGCCAGAGGGTTCCCAGGGCCCAGGCCTAGTTGCTTATTCACAGCCCGGGAACCACTGTGCAGACCACTCAAGGGGCCACACCTCCCATGCTGGACAGCCTCAGGGCACCCTTTTCAAACTGTCCGTGACCCCCCGATTGCTGCGAGGTCCCTCCAGCTCCTGGAGGGGGGTGTCACTATGTCTTGCAGTACTACAAGCTCTGCTCTTTGTGATCCAGTCACCTGTCCCACCAATCACACAGAGCAGCCCCTGCCCCCTCCATCCCCAGCCCCCATCAAATCCTCCTCCCCAGCGAGCATTCCCTCCTCCCCCCCCCCACCCACTCAATCTTCCTGGTAGCCCATTCCAACTATGCTGTCGTGCTCCCACCCCACAGAAGCATCCCCCAGCCTGCCCGGGCCCTGCCTCCATGCCCCGCTAGGTCCCCAGGCCCCTTTCAGAGGGTGCAGCTGGGTCTCCAGTCCTGGTCCTGGGTGGCACAGGCTCGCCCTAGCCCTGGCCACAACCCCTCCCTGGCAGGGGAGCCCCGCCTCCCCGCCGCGCAGTGCCTCCCCTCTCCAGGCGCCAGCGCCCCTCCCGCCTCATCCTGGCCTGGCATAAGTAGTAGCTGCAGCTCCTTAGTGTCCAGGCGCCTGGCGGAAGGTAGCCGAAGGCGAACAGCGCGGAGATGAGCGGCGGCCAGGGCTTGACCCGCAGCGTGGCGGCGGTGATCTCCTCCTCCTCCTCCCGGCCTCCTGCGTCCAGCTTCTCGGGCGAGACCATGTCCGTCCCGCCCGGCCAGGGATCCCGACCGAGTCCGCTTGTGGGGTGCCCCGCGCCCGCGTTCGGCAGTTGCCGGGAAACCGCAGCCTTGTGTCACAAAGCTGGGCGGGGGGTGGGGGGGTGGGCAGGGCGCAAGGCGGAGGAAGCAGAGCCCAGGGCGCAGGGCCAGGGGCTCAGGACGGAGGGCCCAGCCGGGCTGGGGATGGGGCCGTGTCCTCCAGTCTCCCAGCTAGTCCCTGGAGCAGCCACTTGGGACAGGAACAGCCCCGTCTGTTGGGCGGGTGGCAGACCCCTGGGCTCGCCCCCGACTGCTTGCTCTTGCCCTTGCGCTTGTGGACCGTCCCAAGTGGGCTGTCCCGGGGAAGTGCAGGCGCCCCCGCACCCCCCGCACGCGGCTTCTGAAACGCTCCATGAGCTGCGGAACAGAAGTGGAAGCTGAAGGTGGAATTCATTGCCATCGTGTATTAACTCAGTATGTCCGTAGCAGCCTCGCGTCAACGTGCAAGGAGCCGTGTTTCAGGGCCTCAGTCACCACGAGGGGCCAGCGCTCAAGGTACTGGCCGGTGAGTGTGCAGCGGCACGAAGTGAATCCAGCCACGTGGAATCTGGCAAAACCGAGCTGTTCCTGAGCGCTCTGCTGTTTCTTGAGCCAAATGCTGGTTCAAGAGGTACGTTCCTTTTGTTGAAAATTCACTCAACTCTAAAGCCTCGGATGTGTGTGCGTATCAATAAAAAGGAAAAGGGGAACAAAACAGGGCTTGGCAATACTTTAACTAGGCCGGCTCTAGGAAGGCTTACCTGAAACAAATGATGATGAGGAGCTGGACTTTTGAAATCTGGGGGACAGTCATGCCAGGCAGAGGGAAGGGCATCTGAGGCTGAGCCCATCCATGTGTTGACGGCAGAAAGGGAGGACAAGGAGGTGCAGCTTCCAGAAGGGGAAGGCAGTAGGGAGTACAGGTGGACAGGCAGGGGAGGGGGTGTTCTCAGGCCCAGATCAAGGAGCACCCGTCTTAGGGAGCTTCTTGCCTTCAGGTCCTTGATGTAGGCTTGTGCCATAGCTTGCCCCCTCAGTCCTTAGCTCTCTGCTAAGGTAGACTTGGGGGTCCAGAGGTCCTGTGGGCAGGATTTCAGACAATGCTGTGCAGTACCATGTATCTCGCACACAGCCACATGATTTCCTGGAGATCCGTGTGTGCTTTGTTTGCCCTCCTCACCCATCTTTCTGCTCCACTGCCAAAGCAGACATCCAGCCTGAGTTGGCCAGAGCGAGGTACCAGCCTTCCATGTTCCCATGCTCCCAGGGACTCATCAACCTCAGGGACCACTTGGAGATGTTGTTCCTGGAGCTTAGAGACATAGTTTCACCTCTCCTATGCTTGAGATAAAGAGAGTCTCTCATCCTTCCCCCATGGGCAGAGGCCCTCATGAAAGCATCAGCAAATATTCTGTTATCTCTAGGGAAAAAATGCTCTTATAATTTCCAGCTACCTCTGCAAACTATCTTATAGACAGGAGAGAGGTGTCACAAAGTATTACAGATTGACTTGCATAGATGATCTGGTATCATATATGGGAATCTGGAAGTAAATGGCACCAATTGTCTGGTGAATTCAGCTGGAACTTCAGACTTAAATCATTTCATTGTAAAAAATATAATGTGCTATCTTGATGTGACACTGTAGCTTCAATTTCAGAAGGTGGCATTTTGTTCTGCACTAGGTTGGCAGCTCTGGGGAGCAGAGTATATTTCTGACAATACTGATGGCTCATCTGGCATACAGTGGGTACTTGGCTAATAGATGCTAAGTACAAATACCACTGTGATGTCTGGGGCTCCTGCTGAAAGCTGTGGCTGAGATGAGGGTGGGGTTCATTAAGTTCCCTTGGAAGGTGTATTCATCAGGCAAAAGGATGCTGATTCAAAATACCAGAAATTGGTTAGTTTTTATGAAGGGTATTTCTTTAGGGTAGGAGCTTAAAGATACCATGGTCATAAGCATAAGTTACTTCCTTCACCAAAGTCTATTTTTATGTATTGGAGCAAGATGGCTGCTGATGGCTGTGAGGGTTCAGGCTTCCTGGGCTCCTCCCTTCCAAGGTCTTGCTTCTCTCTGGATTCAAGGTTCATTTATTCCCAGGGCTTGCTTCTCTCTGGGGCTGGATTCTCTTTTCTCCTTATGCTTACTTCCCGGGGCTCCAGCTTAAGGCTTCGTCATCAAACTCCAACACAAAAACTCCAACATCAAAAACACTCAATTCTATCCTTTGCCATGCCTTGTATCTGTGAGTCCCTACCCCTTGGTGGGTGGGAACTCAATGCCCTAATGACATGGCCCAATCAAAGCCCTATCATAAGTTAACCATGCCCTAGTACAGATCAGATTTCAAACATAATCCAGTATCTATTTTTGGAATTCATAACCATATCAAACTGCTACAGAAGGTAAGTCCAGGGAGCAGGAGTGAGAGCCTGTGGGGGCACTGTCAAGGTCCCATGGAGGAACTGGAGCTCGACATTGGTCAGAGCTTTCTGAGGAGTGAAGATAATGGCCCTCAGCATTTTCCACTAGAGGATTAACTTGGAGGAGCATTTAGCTCCCACTCCCATTCCTCCTTGGCTGAGGTTTGTCCTTGTGTGGTTCATGCACACTCCTGCTGAGTGCTGTGCAGGCTCCCCTCAAACATCCCCTTGGGCATCAAAGAAGTCCTGGGAAAGAGAATGAAAGACATATGAGCATCTACTCACAAGAGGCTATTTTCAAGAGCCCCAAGCAGGGGCTGAATCCCATGGGAGACTTAGAGAATGCAGGCAGGGCATCAAGAGAGAAGCAACAGATAGGGCAAACTTTACTAGCATCAATTAAGAAGAGGTTTTAGTTTCTCTCTTTTTCAAACTCTTTTCCCACATGATCCTATCAACATTCCGCGTACATGAATGGAACGTGAGGTTAATGAACCTAATCTGATTACATTCCCCAGATCTGCAATGTCTATGGTGGGGGAAGAGAAAGAATAAAAGAAAGAAAAATCCAACTCTCGAACAAGGGAAATTAATAGTACAAGGGTGCAAACTGAGCATGGCTTAAGTGTGTAGCAAGTCAGTCTCTTTATCAAATTACATCAGTGGTATGAGATGTGCACCTTCCAGTCCCAACCAGCATCATGGGAACAGCATCATGTTAGTGCTTAGAGCTCCACTCAGGGTCTCACTGGGCACTGCTCTGGCACAGGCCAGACTCAAATGTGGCAACCCTATGCAGATGGCTCAGAGGAAAACAAATGCCTTGGAGGGGTGGCTACCAGCTGAAGGAACTTGGGATGCTCCACAGGATCTTAAGAGTTCCATATCCACATTGCAGCTGGAATCCAGTGCATTGACTCCTGACACCTGGGCAGAATATAAGCTTGGAAAGACTCATGGAAATTACATGTTTTTTTTTGAGAATGGAAGGAGAAATTGAACAAGATAGTCTTTATGTCACCTTAGCTGTGGCTTCAGCTCATCTTGATGGCACACTAGAAATGTTTATCATGAGTTCTCATAAATTCATGGGCTTCCTTTAGGTTCCAACTACTTAGTTTATTATAAAGCTGAGAAGTAGTAAGGTAAGTGACTTGGTTCAGGTACCATGGCCAGATGCTGCTGCTGAAAGCAATATACCAGAAATGGGGTGGCTTTTACAATGGGATTTATTAGGTTTGAAGCTTGAAGTTGCAAGGCTGAGAAAAATGTCCAAATCTAGACATCAGGTGAAGCTTCCTCCCAAAAGATCAGCTCCTGGTGATCCTGGACTCCTGCCACATGGAATAGCGGCCTTCCAGACTCTGCTTTCTCCTGCAGTCTCACTTTCTCCCCAAGCTGAACTGTGGATGATCAGGCACATGGCAGGGCATAATAGTGGCATTGGCTGTCTCTCCCCTCTCCTCTGGGACTCCTTGCCAGTTCTGCTTTGGGCTGCTCTGTATGTGTCTTTTCTCTCACACGGGTTCATTAACTTCAACTTCTGGAGGCTGCTCTCTGTCACTGCAGCTCTTTTATGTGTCTGGGGATTCCTCTGTTTATAAAGGGCTCCACTAAGAGGATTAAGACTTACCCTGGGCTATGCTCTACTGGGGCAATCTAACCAAATGGTTCTTATTTTCTCATGGTCCACAAAAGACTCAAACCAACACAGGGCCCAATATCACTGAAAGAGCTTTTTTCTTGGGACTCTTGGGCCATTCACTCACTGAGACAGGGCATTGACTGTACAACATGTTAGCCATTGATCCCCTGCGGCTGAGAAACAGAGCAATATACACACTTTCTTCTTCACTCCACCTTGGAAACCTTTTTTCGCTGAAGTGGAGAGAAGAGGGAAAATATCCTGTGAATACATTAAAATAACACACTTCTAAAAATGCCTTCTCTTGAAAATGCAGTGCTTATTAGGACTGGATAAGATTGGCACACATCAAATATAAAAAAATGTATGAGTTCATAAACATTCTCAAACTAAACCAACTACCTGGTCCACCAACTCCTCAAAAATAGAAGCATTTATTTTGCTTTTTCTGTATAAATTTTATTTCTGAGTAAACAAACAGCTAATGGGAGAAATTTCTTCTTTATATAAAAATATGAGTTAATATAGAAGGAATGATAACACTAGGATTTTTTATTTTCAACTCCTAACAAAAAATAGATCTACACAACAATCACAACATTAGAACAGATACTAAAATCATTAAGTGATACTTTAATAGGTGTGATGGTCAAGTTATTGTGTTAACTTGTTTAGGTTATGGTGTCCAGTTGTGTGGTCAAGCAATAACTGGCCTGGTTATTAGCATGAGGGTATTTTGTAGCTGAGTTTGCAGCTACAGCCAGTTGATTATATCAGCAGTCAATTGCATCTACAACCAACAAAGGTGTGATTGCTTTCAGAAAAGTGGAAATTCTCATGCAATCAGCTAGAGGTCTTAAAATCCAAAAAAAGAATTTCATAAACCAGAAAGAATTTCTGCCCCTACATCCATCGGATTCCCCCAGGGAATATGGAATTACCAGACTTTACAATCACCTTCATTAGAGTTTTCAGCTTTCAGACTGCCCTTCAGAATTTTTAAGTTCCTAGCCTCATGATTACATAAGCTAATTCTGATACTACATTGATATATAAATAATATATAAATAATATAAAATAATATAAAAGCATATAGCATATAAAGATATTGTATTTAAAATATAAATAAATATAAATATAATAACTATAAATAAGACATGTTGTCAGTAGTAGTTCTTTGGAGAATGCTGATTGATACAGTGGGGATCTGTATAATAAAGGCATAAGGCTGATAATAAAGGAGCCCACTGAACAATCTTTAATCATTATCAGTAAAAGGGGACAACCAGATTTTATGGTATGAAACAAAGGAAATAGCACCACCTGTGAAGTATCCTTGACTGAAAAATTCAACCCAAATCGATGCAAGTCTCTGGATCTAATTTTCAGTTTGATAGGAAAGAGAGAAATAAAGAAGAAAATGAAATAACAGCAAATTTTGAAAAATATGGGGCACTCTGGAGAACTACTGATTCAATTTCTCCAAGAAACTGATGATTTAAAAACTAGATGAGGGAGGGTGTACAGTTACAGAATAAGAAACTAAACATCTAAACATAGCACTTAAAAGTAATGTGTGGACTTTGGATCCTGACCCAAACAAATCAACAGATAAAAAATATTTATTTTTTGAGGCAGCATAGGAAATTTAGACTATGGGCTAGGTATTAGTTGAATATAAGAAATAATTATTAATTTTATTAGTTATAATGGCACAATGGTTAGATAAAAAAGAAGAAAAAGTTATTGTTTATGGATACATACTAAAGTGTTTAGGATAAAATGATGGGTTGGATTTCTCAAGAAATAGTCCAGTAACAAAAAAAGAAAAGAAAAATAGAGTAGATGAAGCACTGGGAAATTTGGGTAATTGTTCATGCAGAATGAAAGGACACATGGGATCCATTGTGTTATCCTTTCTACTGCTAGACATGTTCACAATTTTCTGTAATAAAAGATAGGAAGAGTAGAGTTGGTAAGAGATAGTGTTTTCTGCAAACACCAGAACTCCACATATCATCAGTTTAACCCACAAATAGTGCACACTAAATGCCAGGGTCTGTGGGAGGTGCTGGAGAGAGAGAGGTTTTTTTTTCCTGAGAGATGGGATTATATTAAGGCAAGTTTCATGGCTAAAGTCCAATGACCTAGAATGTTAGGAATGAATCTGCAGTCCAGAATGTTAGGCTTCTTTACATGTGCAGCCAAGGAGACTGCACACCACACCACAGGCATGAAGAGGCATCCAAACGGAGGAGTAGACAGAGTTACTGTCAGGTTTGGGAGACAGGCAGTGTCTTACTTTACCACAGGGCTGCTGATGCAAAGTACCAGAAATGTATTGGCTTTTATAATGGGGAGTTTATCAGAGTAAAACTTACAGTCCCAAGCCTGAAAAAATGTCCAAGTAAAGGCACCGTCAGAGATGCTTTCTCACCAAAATTAGCTGCTGGAGATCCTGGTGGCCTGCCATGTAGTGAAGCAAGATGGGGGGTAATCTATGCCAAGGTCCCTGCCTTCTCCACAAAGCTCACCTTCTTCTGGGACTCAGCTGTGGACAGTCAGGCACATGGCAGGTTCATCTCCTTAGCTTTGAACTTCTAAGTGGGCCCAGCCTCTTGGGGGCCTCTTTCCATGCCTCTGTGTTCTGCAGAGTCCAGACTCGAGGACCCCTCTCAGCCTCTAGGGGCTTCTCTGTTTCCCTGCAGTCCTCTCTCTCATGTGGCAGGATCAAGATGGTGGCTTCCTTTCTCTGTGTGTCTCTTCCTCTGTGTCTCCACATATATAAGGTCCAGCAAGAGGGTGGTGACCCAACCTGAGTCATGTCTCACTGATGTAGTCTAACCAAAAGCCATCTAAACAAATAATCCAGTCAAGCACCATTAACAATCCAATGCAATCAAAGGCTCTCACACCCATAGCAATGGGTTAGTTCAAAAATATAATCTCTTTTTTGGATTCACTGAATTCAAACTGACACAGGAAGGTCTAGGTAAAATTTAATGAAGCTGGATGGCATAGACTCAAAGCAAATCACAGCTGTGTGTCATAGGGTTCTTATTAGGCCTGGCCTGAGAAGGACTCAGAAACTACAAAGGTAAGATAAACATGGAATGCTGCATCCAGCACACCCTTATCTTAAGCTCTGCATTGTGGCTGGAAGTCTGGCTTCTTCTTGGAGTCAGAATGACCTTTGTGTCTCATCTTGTAAGCAATGGGGTGGGGGGGTTCCATTCTTATGGATAAGAGTTAAGACAGCAAAGTTTCAAATGCCAGTGATTTTAGAGATTTTTCAGTACTATGTCCTTGATGCTAATTAACAGAAGCAGTAACCATACATTCACAGTGGCAACCCTAGAAGTACAGCACCCCTAGAAGTAGAGCACCCCTAGCAGTAGAGAACTTTAGAATTATGGCATCCCTAGAAGTATGACCCAGCAAGCCAGTCTGTGCTCTGCCTATAGCTCCTTACATGGACCTTCACCAAACCTGTGTCAATAAAGTTTCACTAGAAAAGAAAGCACCCTAGCACCTCTATGAGCAGTGATGATAGAACCTCCATTGCTGAGAATTCCACTTCACTGCTGCACTAAGTACACTAAGCAATTTGCATGGTGTGTTTCATTTACTATCCTACCCTATTTAGACTACACTTATTTGCAATTCGGGGATATCTCAGTCTCCAGAGATGCTCAGTTCACCAATGAGCCAAAATCCCCTCTGGACAAAATCCCCTCTGGATTTGCAGCCTGAGGACTTGTGGTGGCGTAGCATTTTTGGAGAGAACTGAATGCTCTTTTTCCCCAGGACTCTCACAGCTATGCTGATTTCATCTCCTCCATAGTCTTTCTTCCATCTAACAAGCATTCCCCAAGTTCCCCTAACCACCAGTATACTACGGCTTGGAAGGCAGCACCCTTGTCTCTGAGGACCTCATAGTCCCACAGACACTATCCCACCTGCTTTGTCTAACACCACTACAGAATTGGTGGGCATACTATATGAGGAAAGTCAGATGACCCCAGCATTATCATCAATTTGGCTTGTGTTCATAGAAATATTAGAAGTAGTTACATGAGGATTCAGGTCATAAGGACTGGACTTTGGAATGTAACATAACTTATCAAATTCATCCTCTTGTAGTGGGATGGTCAGTGAAAGCAGCAGTCATATACTGAGTAGCTTAGTTTTTTTCATAATATGCACATGCATGCTTACAGGATGAAAAGTTTTTAGTAGTTGCAGAGTGAGCACCAGCCTCATCACCTGCTTTGTCAGGCCAAATTTCACTCCATGCTTTGCACAGTGTGCTGCAGCCAGCACCATGCCTCAGATGCTCCCATCCACAGAAGCCTGCAGTTCAGGAACCCACCCAAGGGCCTCCCCCTTACTCCCCAGGCAGTGCTGGAGTCTCCTGCACAACCATGGAGGTTTGCACAAGCTTCCAGAATGCCAAATGCATCTCACTGGAATGTCAGCTCACTTATCGACACAACTGTTAAGGCAAGCACAGGGGCTCTATTCTCCTTTACCCAGGAGCACTTAGCACAACACATCCAAGTGGGAGTCCATTATTTGATGGATGCATGAAGTGCACAGGGAAAATCCAGATGATGCAAGGGCTCCATGGAGGAGTGAACTAAAAGGGCAATACAGGAAAGGATACGACAGATGAGGACATGAGTGGAGAGGGTGGAGGAATGTTCTAGGCTGCATGTTTTCTTCACAGTATTCACAACCACATTACTGATGTGTGTGGCAATGTAGGCAAGTCTCCCCTCTTTAAACTGTAAACTCAGGGTTTACTTTCATACCAAGGATGAGCTGAGAAACAGTGAAGATAGACTAGAGGTGTGGGTGGTTTGGGAGAGGGCAGCAAGGTGGGGCATGAGAGGGCATGAGACTTCAGAGAAGGCAGAAGTGATGCTAGGCTTGGTTTCTGCAGCAAGGAGAGACTGTGGAAGGGTTTCTGAGGCATAGCATGATCCAAAATGGGGCTCAGGCCCAAAGTCATGCACTGATATAAGGACCGTAAGTCATATTACTTCACAGGTTTCCAAGGCATATGAGAATCCTTTTAGTCTGACCCCCAAGTGAGCAGCTATTCTCCTGGATATAGGAACACATCTGAATCAATTGCAGCTCTCTCCTGGTCAATCTTTTATTTGTTTCTATTTGTCTCTTTCCATTAGAGCTCTAGAACTCATAAAGTTTCAATATCTTTTATGCTAAAGATAAAAACACCTAAAAAGTAAAGATAAAGAGTTCTAAAAAGTTGCAGCATGATGGGGTTGTGTGATGTTCATCACCGTCCAGTTGTTGCCCAATTGATGATGTGAGCCCTGGCTGGCCATTGTCAGGGCATTCTTTAGATGACTTTAGACCATTAGGTGTTTGCATCACTATTGTCAATCTGTCTGGACTGACTGGCACGTATATAGAGTTTGCATTGCTAAATTGCTTTCTGGAGTTGTTGCCATGATTGCCAAAGGCAGGGCTGCAGCTTCTCACTGTCCCCCACACACAGCTCAGGACACATACTGCTTAGGTTATTTATGAGAGATGAACAGCCTCCCACCCATAGCCCACATCATTCCCCCCCCTTATGCTGAAGCATAATTTGCTTGGCTTTGGCATAATTATTGTTGGAGTTATGAGGCGGATGGCTGTTTGTTGTTTTGATTATTTTATTAATTTTTAAATGAGGACATAAAGACAAATTTCCTGGGTAGCATTCAGTGTTGATCCTGTTTTTAGAAGAAGTTTTTGTTCTGAACAGTAGAGTCCTGAGGATGGGTTCCCCTAGCAGTCATTCTGGGGGTTATTTGTGTTTACATGGATTTCTTGCCAGGCTCCAGATCCATCTATTAATTTTATTTTACCCTTAGTGAGTTTACACCTTTAATCTTAAAGGGGTGCTGAAGGGAGATGATTGTTTTTTTGTAGCAACTTTCTCCTGGCTATGGGTTGTAGTCTTTCCTAACAAAGTATAAAAATTTGTTAGTATATTTTGACTTGAGGAAGACAGATCTGGCATTCTCTTTGAAGATGTATGAAGTTTTTATCTGGTGAATAAGATGTGAAAGAAACAAATTCAATTAGAGTTTTGGAATACCTGTTTTTAAAAGAGGACATTGGATTACAGATGTAGACAAGGTTAGGTGCCCAGAAAAATGGCACCCCTTTTGAAAGTTGATGGGAAACAGTATACAAACACACACACACACACACACATATATATACATGCACACACATATATTTTAAGTTACTTATTTTCAGAAAGAAATTGTAATAGATAACCATATTTGTTACTTAGCTTTGTTTTGAAGATGCACTTCAGGTTATTAAATGATTGGCACTCATGCTTTGGCAGGTGTTTTTGATGAATTGGCACATTTTGGGCACTTGGTTCCATGTAGGATTAGTGCACCAACTTGGAAATTCTCTTAGTTGTTAGCTGTGGAAGTGATCAGAGCTACAGAATAAAGGTTTTTACATTTTGGTTTTAATTGTACTGTTTTGGTAAGTCTGTTCAATAGGTGACTTATCACTAGCAAGCAAGCCTGGTTTTGCTACATAGTAGAGTACAGTAGAGTAGTGGAGTGGTTGAGCCTGGCACCAATTAACTGGTGGCCCCATTTTCAGCTAAGATCACCAGCTTATTTTATAGAAATGTTTATTATCTATTTAGAAAATGAAGTTACCAGGAATTTAACATGTTTAATGTACTTTTGTACCCAATCCAGAATGGAAAAGATAGCATTATAATTATTAGTCATATATTTAGAACAGGATAAAAGTACAGCACTTAACATTAATTAATGTATTACTTAATGCATAAAGATTCTGAGCTGCAATTAGTAGTTTAAATTTCAGGTTTATAATACTTTACATGTTATCTCTCCATGGGAGCAGGCCATAAAGCCAATTGTGTTTAAATTTTTACTTAGAGTAATCTGGTAATTATGGCTCTTCACAAAGTGAGCAAGTCACAGCATTGCTGATTCTAGAGAGCATTTTCAGTATTTTACTGGCCTGGTGTACAGTTTCTCTGGCACTATGGAACAGTGCCAGTCTGGAGGCAATATCCATTATACCGAGCCATCATTGGCTGCTGCAGGAGTTTGAAAGTGCAACATAGTTTCTGTTGACTTCAGGGACACAACCAGGGGTCTAATGTAGTAAATGTTTTTATTATTTGGTGAGTTAGTGACCATCTTAGCCAATAACTTTTATGGAGAGGCAATTTGTAATGTATTCAAGGCCTGGTTTGAATGCAAGAGACTTTGACAATGTTGATGTTTATTTTTTGATCTTTATACTTTTAAACATTTTTAAAAAGATTTATTTATTTATTTATTCCTCTTCCCTTCCCCACCCCCCAACCCCAGTTGTCTGTTCTCTGTGTCCATTTGCTGCATCTTCCTTGTCTGCTTCTGTTGTTGTCAGTGGCATGGGAATCTGTGTTTCTTTTTTATTGCATCATCTTGTGTCAGTTCTCCATGTGTGCAGCACCATTCCTGGGCAGGCTGCACTTTCTTTCATGCTGGGCAGCTCTCCTTATGGGGTGCACTCCTTCCACGTGGGGCTCCCCTACATGGGGACACCCCTGCATGGCATGGCACTCCTTGCATGCATCAGCACTGTGCATGGGCCAGCTCCACACGGGTCAAGGAGGCCCAGGTTTTTTTTTTTTTTTTTTTTTTTAATTTTTTTATTTTTTATTGACTTTGTAATAATATTACATTAAAAATATATATGTGAGGTCCCATTCAACCCCACCCCCCCACCCCCCCCTCTCCCCCCCCCAACAACACTCGTTCCCATCATCATGACACATCCATTGGATTTGGTAAGTACATCTTTGGGCACCTCTGCACCTCATATACATTGGTTCACATCATGGCCCATACTCTCCTCTATTCCATCAAGTGGGCCCTGTGAGGATTTACAATGTCCGGTGATTACCTCTGAAGCACCATCCAGGGCAGCTCCATGTCCCGAAGACGCCTCCACCTCTCATCTCTTCCTGCCTTTCCCCATACCCTTTGTCCATTATGTCCACTTTTCCCAATCCAATGCCACCTCTTCTATGTGGACATTGGATTGGTTGTGTCCATTGCACCTCTATGTCAAGAGGAGGCTCAGATTCCACATGGATGCTGGATGCAATCCTCCCATTTTCAGTTGTAATCACTCTAGGCTCCATGGTGTGGTGGTTGTCCTTCTTCAACTCCATCTTAGCTGAGTGTGGTAAGTCCAATAAATCAGATTGTAGGTGCTGGAGTCTGTTGAGGCTCAGGATCTGGCTATCACATTGTCAGTCCAGAGATTCAAATCCCCTAAATATATCTTAAACCCCAACATTAACTGCACCTCCAGCACATTAGCATGAAAGTCTTATGAAGGGAGATCCCATCTGAGTCCAGATTCATCACACATAAACACCATTTCCAAAGAGGGGCCATCTGCCCTGGTAGTTAACCCCATCGGCCATGACCATAACTCCCATGGGTCTCTTTAGCCCTCAAAGGAACCAATATCTGGGGGTTGTATCTGCTTTATCTGTCTCTCTGACTCTGCTCAGTTGTGCATGAGGGCAAACCTTCTGCCAGCCTCCAGACTCTTTTTTAGAAACTCGTAGCCATATAAACTCATTTCTCCTTTCCATTTCCCCCTTACTTTAGGTCAAACAGCATTTTAAAGTCATGGTATTTTATGTAGACATGGATATTCTGCTGATCCGCATTGAACCTTCCGTATAAGGTCATTTTCCAGTTGCATCATCAGTTGGTAGTTGATAGTGGTCCCTCGTTGCCAGGGAGGCTCATCCCCGGGTGTTATGTCCCGCGCTGGGGGGAAGGCATTGCATTTACATGCTGAGTTTGGCTTCGAGACTGGAGGCCCAGGTTTTGAACTGCAGACCTCCCATGTGGTAGACAGATGCCCTAACCACTGGGCCAAGTCTGCCACCTATACTTTTAAATATTTTTAATGCAATATGTTACATATTAAATGACTGCTTACTTTTACAATTGTACCATGAAGACATTAGGAGGTATTTTACTTTAGTAACAGAGGAAAAAACTATTTTTCATTGTTAAAATGAAAATGGAAGATTCCTAATGGAATCAAGGTAGCTTTTCATTACCATTTGCTTAAATATGCACCTTGCAGTGACTTTTAGACAAGCTTTATTACTATGATTTTACTTTTTGCCATTAATAGAAAATCAGGTTTTAGTTAACAATGGCTTTTAAAACTAGAGCAATTTAAATGTTTCAGTTTGGAAGATGTTTTTACAAACTTTTTACAACTGACCACAATTATACACTGGCAAATTTACTCCAGATTACAATTAGCAACCAATGGAATTTACTTCACGCATCTAAGAGAGAGAGGGAGAAGTTTTACACTTAATTTAATTTTATGAAACATGGGTTTACAGTTTCCATTATTTTAAATATTTAACACATACAATGTTAACTATTAATCTGGTGTTCTATAAACCTAAAAGATAATACTTAAGCCAAACAAGTTGAAATTGTTATTGATTAAATACAGAATGTTGTTTTTCTTTTTACAGGGGTGTAAAACCTCTTATTTTTGATAATTTTAAAACTGAATAATTTTAAAAGCATACTAACTTTTAGGCTTTGGAATATAAAGCAATTATTTAACCTGTTTTAATTATACTTTAATGAGGATTTTATAGCCTTTTAATAGTTTTGTATATTTAGATTTTACATAGCTTTTTGTATTGATAGTTTAATTGGGGTTTTAGAAATATATATATATTACTTATATAAGTGCATCTTTAATTTTAATAAATTGAGCAAATAGGCAGACATGAATAGTTTGATACAGAAACAACAATTTGTTATGTTTTTAAAGATTTGTTTATTTATTTTTATTTCTCTCCCCTTCCCCCCATCCCAGTTGTCTGTTCTATGTCTATTTGCTGCCTCTTCTTTGTCACTTCTGTTGTTGTCAGGAGCACGGGAATCTGTGTCTCTTTTGTTGCATCATCTTGTTGTGTCAGCTCTCTGTGTGGGCAGTGCCATTCTTAGGCAGGCTGCACTTTCTTTCACACTGGGCAGCTCTCCTTACGGGGTGCACTCCTTGTGTGTGGGGCTCCCCTATATGGGAGACACCCCTGCGTGGCATGGCACTCCTTGTGTGCATCAGCACTGCACATGAGCCAGCTCCACAAGGGTCAAGGAGGCCTGGGGTTTCAACCACAGACCTCCCATGTGGTAGATGGATGCCCTAACCACTGGGCCAAGTCTGCTTCCCACAATTTGTTATTTAAAACCTCCCTTTCTACCTTTGTTTATAATTAAAGAGTTACAAACATGGAATAAAATATATATATATATGATCAAGTGCTATAACATTTTTATATTTACAGTTTGACCACTGGTTCACACAGCCATAAACCCTCTAATGTGACAGGTAACATTGCATTAATATAGATGGTATACATATACACACATACATATGAATGCATTGACAACAATTAGAGGAAATGCTTTATAGTAATTTTCCCTTGAGGTTTTAAGCACATTAATTTATTTACTGAGTGCTTATTATGTACCAGGTACTAGTGCCAGCAATGGGGTTGGGAGTGGGGTGGAGGTGGTGGCAATGCCTGACAAAATCGCTGTTTGGAGTGAACCTGGTAAGCATTTGGGCTGCTGTTTAGACTGGAAAGAAACCAGGTAGTTTTACTTATTTCTTTTTCTTTGAGACAGCCTGAACAATGGGGGGATTGTTTAGTGAGGCCTGGTACCCTATGAAAAATATTGCTTATTTTGGAAAATTTTGTAAGTTATTTTTTATTTTTAGTGGAGATAATTAATTAGAATTAATTTATATTATTTTAAAAGTTAAGGAAAAAGACAGTTTTTCCTTTAAAAGGGTAAAGAGGAAATGAGAAGACCAAAAAATAATTAGAATGGCACAAAAGTGAATGCATAAACCCCCTTTTTTCTAATTTAATTATAAGTTTCTACAGTTTAATTATTAAGTTGAATTGTAAGGGGTGGGCCAGATTTCTAGGAATTGAAAGTAAATGCAGTCTACAATTACTATTACAATAGTTGAAATCCAGGCTACATTTGTTCCATTGTAATAGCCCCAGCTACCAACTTATATGTGTATGTATATATATGAGTATTTATAAAATGATTCTAATTATTAGCTGCAGTTCTTAGTATGTTTTTACCTTAAGATAAATTGGACACCTTTATTAACTAAATTACAAGAACCTTATTAATAATAACCCTGCATAGTTTTCCTGTTATTTTTTTTCTGCAGTATTTCATGACCCTTACTGCTGACTGCTCCAAGCCAAACCATTAAAGGGGCTATCAAGTGTTTAGAGGTTTATTGTTTTCAAGCAATAGCCTCTTTCCTTTAGACCAAGGTATTTTACCAGTTTACAATTTTAAACATTGTAAAGCATTTCTACATACACTTACAAAGACAAAGATTTCCTTTACTTCCCCCCTTCTAGGTAGAACAGTGATTTGATAGGAGTGTGGCTTATGAAGAGAAGGTGTGGATTCACTGGAAAGGGACAAGCTGCTCCCCCTTCCCAGCTCTCCACTTTTGTTATGCATCCTTCTAAAGGGAGGAGGGGAGATAAGATGATGGGAGCAAGTTCTAGGTTACTAAAATGGCTTGAAAGAACTTTTCAATAGTACCTTTCCCAGGGACCCCCACCTCAGCAGAGTTATGATTCAAGTTACTAGCTCCATCAGCCACCCTGACTGGGCCAACTCCAATAAACTTGGGTGTATGGCACAGACACTAACACAGACAATCCCTGAGCTCTGGCAAATGGGCAGACCCAGAGAGGCAAGACAGCAGAGCATTCACACACACATTCAGATGGTGTGGTTTTGCTTTATAAACTACAATCAATTCACTCCTTTGCCAATGACAAGGGATGGTTTCCAGCTTAATCAAATTTTACCACTTTACATAATTACACAATTATAACACTAGCATTTAGCAGACAAACAGAAGCACAAAATTTATCAATCTGATTCACTATTTTTACATATATTTTCTTTGGCATAGCTGCCCCCACAGCATTACAAACTTTAGAGAGAGAGAACACTTAAAATTAACATCTGAACAGGCTCTCCTGCTTATGCTTGCTGTCTACAAAGAGAATTCATTTGCAATTCAGCACCATAACAAAAGATTCCAGCTAGACCTTTTTACTGTTTAACTTTACACCCAGATCAAGCATCACCAGAAAACCAATTCATTTCCCTGTAACCAAGTTTTTCAAAATCCAGACCAATTTCCAGGACATTAGGACTCAAACCTATAGACATCCTTTTTTTATTATAATCAAGCCTTCATTACCTCAGTGGAGACAAGACCAGAACCAGATACTAACATGCAGTTAGACAAACCGAAACACCAGGCTTTTTCCTTTTTTCTCTTCCTTCCTGACCTGGAGGAGATGGCTTCTTCATGCATTCTCAGGAGTACTGGGGCCTCCTCCTTTAGTGAGTGTATCAGGCTCCCTCCTAATTTTAGAATTAGGCTTTCCCTGTGCTATGCCCCCAGTGGTCTTCTTACCTGTCCAACATGCAAAGCTCCTTGCTTCTTTCTCAGTGTTTCTCAAACCCTCCAGTACCTCAGTTTCATCCAGGAGGGCTCCAGCAAAGTCCACAACCTCTTTCTGGACTCAAATGAGGTGTCCAGGGGCACCAGGGGCTGGGTTTGACCCAGGCCCTCCCAACCTTCTCAGAGACATCCTGGAGGGGGCAAACAACCGTTGCTGCCTCTGACCTTCTCAGCATATCCTGGATGAGCCTCCATATGTAGTAACAAGTAGAGTGCATATGGTATTGAGGCCAGGACATGAGAACTCTGAGAAGGAAGATGATTTATTTTGACTAGCCAGACTTGGCAGACTCCTATCCTGATAAAAACCAAGTCCCAAATAGAGTTTTGGGTTCCCTTTTACACAGAAAATATATAAGGGTGGGGAGTTAAATGGTGCTTTTATGAAAGAAAATGACTTTCTTTGTTAGTTAAATGTTTCTCTGAGTACCAGATAGGTTTTGAATTAACATATTCCCCACATTCCAGGTAAGTTTGAATTAACATATCACCCACATTCCATCTGGATGAAACCTTGACTAGACATCCTTTCTGAAAATTCATAGTCTAAAAGGTCTATATTACTTAATTGGATTTCTAGGCACACTTGGATACAGAATTAGATAATTTTGAATTCATGCACAGGCTATATTATATCCCCCCTTGAGGCCAAGCTTAAGTTTATTAAGCTTCGGCATCACTATTGTCAGAGTCTTTCTGGACTGTCTGGTATGTATATACAGTTTGAATTGCTAAATTATTTTCTGGGACTGGAGTTGTTGCCATGGTTACCAAGCGCAGGGCTACAGCTTTTCACTGTCCCACACACACAGCTCAGGACACATACAGTTTAGGTTATTTATGAATAGATGAGCAGCCTCCCACCCATAGCCCACATCACCATTATCCCAGCAGCTGAAGGTCTTAAAGCAAAACCAAGGCTCTCATCAGTCACAACTCCTGTCTCTACTTCTCTATGCTCTCCCAAGGAAGTTATTCCCTTTGCTGTTTCAAATGCATGGCCTGCCCCAGAAAATCTGAACTTGCCCACCCCCAGGGTCACTGAGCTAATTCCACTAACAAATCCCTTCCTATTTACATATGAATACCTATCCTGTTGGCTGTTTCTTTAGAAAACCCTAATACTGGTAAAAATGCAGACATTATTAGTAGTTAATATGCCCTATGATTACTTTGTGCTGGGCTTTTTTCTAAGTGTTTTTATGTGTATTAACTCATTTCATCTTTATTGATGATTAGTCATTTGGAAACAAGGCCCAAGGTCATTCAGTTTGCACAAGACGTTGACATCAACCCCAGGCACCTGACTCCTGAATGCAGATTCCCAGTCCTCTGATGTACTGCTGCTCAAACCAGGTTCAAGTCTCATCTTCACTCCTGGTGATAGCCAGGTCAGGCCAATGCCTGACCATCTCTAAGCTGGTTCCCACTCAGAGAGGGAACACTGCCCAAGTCCAAGGCCCCTGGGAATCATGCAAGCCTTGTTCTCAAGTGCTTAGCACAGAGCTCAGAACAGAGGCAGTAAAAAGTAAACAGCAGCTCCTTTCCCTGTCCAAGGCCTTGGAACCAGTCAGTGGTAGAAACCCAGTCTCCTAATTCTGCAGCCCTTTCCACATCAGCCTGCCTTGTCTTGCTCTCCCCTCAAGCTTCAACCTGACCATAATGGGAGATAGAGGCACCTGTACTTTGCTAAATACAATGCAATTCACTCATGATTTACATTTTAGAAGATTTCCCCCCAATCATACCCACCCCTCACACAAGGTTTCTGATCACAGGCTGACATGATAAGAGTTTTCAGAAGATTAATCTGGGGGTGTGCAAGACAAACTGGACAAGAATAAGCCAGAGAGGAAATCAGAGAGCAGACTAGCACCGTTACCTTAGAGAACTGGGGAAACTCATCTATATTCTCTAGTCTCTCTTCATTGTAATGCTTTATTAAGTAATTTACAAAGGAAACAATAAGGTCTTTGACATTAGGTGGTGATGAAAATACTGGTTTTTGTGACTCATCTTTTCCATTCTTACCCTTACATCAGGGGGGAATTAAAACAAATATTACAATAATTTAGTAACTCCAAAAGCAGAGTTGAGCATAGCTTATGAAGAATATAGGTACACTCTGCTTTTGGAAAACTGAAGTTCTGAAAATTCTGTGTTTCAAACCATAAGCCAAAGATTTATAAAAATATCAAGTATCCTGAAAAGCCTAATTAACAAAGTGGGCACTTAAATTAGAGATATAAGATTCTTAGTCCACTGAGCTAGCAGACTATTTAGGATCATGGAGAAAGCAAGTTTGTATTAGGGATAACTTTTGGAGGTGGGAGGAATGGAACCATATCTGAACAACTTGAACCAAGTAATTGGAGGTGCCATTGTTTAATAGCCTCTTTTCCTAGTAAATTTTTACTGTTTAAACAAAATCTTTTTGGGCCATTAATGCATAGTGCTACTCTAAAAAAATCAAAGAGAAATTTATTTTTTAAACAATCCAAAATATTATTTTTTTCCAAAGTTTACTCAGGATTTAACTACTCCTAATGGCCAATACTTTCACATCAATCACGAATGTGTTATTCTTTAGTCTACTGAAAAAGTACTTGGCTTTATTGATGATGCTGTTTATAAAATATTACAAGGAATTTCCACAAAACATATCCTGAAAAGTAGTTTTAATTTCCAGAATCATCTATTTTTTTCATCCTTTTAAGAAATTGGTCCTTGCCTCTTCACCTCAACAGGACTTGTAACATAAAAGCAACAACAGTTTCTTTATCTTTTGTGTACATCTTCATCAACTGTAAGTGGTAATAAAAATCCTTCTTTATCTAATTTAATTTCAATATCTGGTGAGAGAAGAAAGGAAAAATGTCTTCATGTGATACCCTCAGAAACACTATCTTCCTTTACTTCTTTGTTCTGTTTTGATTTCTTTCAAACTGTATTTATCAACAGGACTGAAAGCTGCAAAGTAATGACCACAACCAAATGAGGGTGAAGATGTTCACTCAGTTGGCTTCCAGAACAAGCCTGTTGTTCTGAAATTAGGGAAGCTTCCTGCACTAAAGCAAGGAGTAGGTCATCAAATTAGCAGGGGCACAGTAGGAACCACATACTTTCTCCTCCTCACAAATGATGGCACACCTTCAATTCAGACAATGTAGAAAATCCTCTAAGTTCAGCAAAATTAGACACCTAAGTGGCTCAACACACCCATCTATTCCAGTGCCTCCCAACAGCTAATGCAACCCATGACCCCAGCGCCCCATGACCATGACATGTGGCCAGGGAGTGTGGCTGGAGTTCCTTTCCCAGCCCTCTGGTTTATGCCATTCCTTCTGTAAAAAGGGCCATGAGAGCAAGAGAGGCAGAATATGTGGTCATTTGTAGCCAGTCCTCTTTGAGATGACATTTTAATTGATGAAAGGAAGGACTTGGATTCACAGTCAGCACTGTCAAGTAGCTATTTCTGGGATGATTTATGTGCTTACGTCTGTGCTAATGTGGGAGCCACTAGCTACAGGAGGATTTGGAGCACTTGAAATGTGATATACAACTAAGGAAATGAATTAAAATTTTACTTAAGTTTAATTTAAATTAAAGTAGCCATCTGCACTAGTGGATACTATAATGGACAGTGAAGGCCTAGAATAAAAGAGCAGCTAAATAGTCATGAGCACTTATTGTGTTATTCCCTCATTTATTCTCTCTTGCCATAGGTCTTTGAGGTCAGTATTCTTCTTACTCACATTTTTCAGATAAGGAAGCAAACAAAAAAAAGGTTAAAAAGGGTAAATCCACTATGCAAAGACATTTTGCTAATCTGTGGCAAGCTGGATTCAAATACAGTCTATATTCTACATTCTACTTTCTACATTCTATACCTCATACAGGGGAGGGAAGATTCCATTTTGCATTCTATGTCTACTAAGCTCCATCTATCTCCCAAAGAAAATACAACCACTAAGTTCTGTAAACAAACCCCCAACTACTTACCTATTTTATACCAATAGGGTGTTAACACTTTGGAAGCAAAGTAGGATCTTGTTCCTCAGAGGTCAACCAATCCAATCACCACAGATTTATGAAGGTGAAAATCCACTGGGGTCTCCAAGAAATTGCATGGCATAAGAAATTATTTCACTTGATATTTAGGAAGAAGTTTGAGACCATAAAAGTCTTATATGCAAACATGAGAGAGAAAAATAAGATAGAAAACCAGAGAATAAATTGAAGGTAACATAGACTGTGCATAAATTCAAAATTGTTTCCAAGTGTACCTAGTCTCTAGAAATCCAAATAAGTAATATAGGCCCTACAGTCTTTGAATGTTCAGAAAGGATGTAAGACTGAATGTGTATTCAAGGCTGCATCCAGACGAAATGTGGAGGATATGCTAAATTCAAGCTGGCTTGGAATGTGGGAAATATGTGTTAAATCAAGTTTACCTGGAGGAAATAACCTATCTAATACTCAGATAAAACACTTGAAGAAACTAACAAAAAGTCTTTTTGCGTACAAGCACCATTTGTCTCCCTACTCTTATTTCCTCTGTATAAAAGGGACTGAAAAATTCTATTTGGGGTTCAGTTTTTATTAGGACAGGAGTCTGCCCAGTCTGGCCAGTCAAAATAAATCCACTTCCTTCTCAGAGTTCTCATGTCCTGGCCTTCAATATCATGTACATCTGACTCCTCTACAACAAAGGTAGTGAGTTACCTATGCCTAAAAGTTTGATGCAAAATTACTTTAACAAGAGATATTTTTCCAGAACTTACCACTGATATCATTCTTAATATGGCAATGAAAAATATCCTTGTTATAGTTCAAGTCTAATAGCTCAAAATACTTTAAAATGTGTTTTAAATTTGTCACTGTAAGAAAGAAAAATAAACATCGTGACAATATTGTCAAGTTCAAGAAACATCTCTGAAACACTCAGAATTGCTTTAAGGACCTGAAGGACACTAAGTTAAATTTTTTAATCCAAGAAAAAATGATAAAACTGACATTTCAATTCAGTAAATAAAGTATTACTATGAAATAAATAGTGCTGGAAAATTGGTTATATATCTAGAAAAGAACAGTTAAACTCCTACCAAACATCAGACCGAGGGCATACCTCCTTTCCTGAGTTTTGCTTTATTGCACTTTGCAGATATTGTTTTTTTTAAAAAAATAAACTGAGGGTTTGTGGCAATCATGTGTCAAGCAAATCTATCAGTGCCAGTTTTCCAACAGCACATGCTCACTTCTTTTGTGTCACATTTTAATTAAGGTATATAAATTAAAAAATAATAATAAGTATTGCATACTTAGAAGACTATAGTATACATGTACTGGGAAACCAAAATATGCATTGAACTCACTTTATCGTGGTGGTATGGAACTGAACCTGCACAATCTCTGAGGCATACCTGTACAATAAATCCCAGGTGGATTAAAGATTCAATGGGGTAAAATTAATAAAATACTTGTACTAACACATATCTGGTGAAATAATCTTATGCATGATGGGAATGACAGGAGGCATTAAAAGACTTGTGTATTTGCTCAGACAAAGTTTAAAAACACAAACAACCCAATAGAAAGATGGGATAAGGAGCAGGAAGGCAATTCCTAGGAAATACAAATGGCCAACAAACATTTGGCAAAATGCTCAACTTCATTATTGCTCATTTAAATGCAATTTAAATACATGACAAGATACCCTTTTCCACTGAACTGAGTGGCAAAAGCTAAAGGGACTAACAACACTGTGCAGTGGAGGTGGGGGAGACACAACCACCTTTATTCACTGATGGGGAGACATGATAGCTACCACTCAGAGTCACTATCTACTGATATTGCATCAGTAATCCCACTCAGCATTCTAGCCTGCAGATTAAAGGAACATGGACCCCAGTAGAATGACATGCAAGGGTGTTTACTACAGCACTGCTGATAGAGACTGAAGATGGAAAGAACCTGAAAGCTTGTAAGCTGGGAAATGGGGGAGTAAGTCCCATAAAATACTATGCAACTTGGAAAAAGAATGTATTTGATCCACACACATTGCCCTTGAAGAAGTTCTATGGGGAAGTGGACCTGGTCCAGTGGTTAGGGCATTCATCTACCATATTGGAGGTCTATGGTTCAAACCCCAGACCTCCTTGACCTGTATGGAGCTGGCCCATGTGCAGTGCTGATGTGCACAAGGAGTGCCATGACACACAGGGGTGTCCCCATGTAGGGGAGCCCCACATGCAAGGAATGCACCCTGTAAGGAGAGCTTCTCAGTGCAAAAGAAAGTTCAGGCTGCCTAGGAATGGTGCCACACACATGGAGAGCTGATGCAACAAGATGATACAACAAAAAGAAAGAGATTCCCATGCCACTGACAACAACAGAAGTGGACAAAGAAGAACATGCAGCAAATAGACACAAAGAACAGACAACCTAGGGGGAGGAGGGATGGGGAGAGAAATAAATAATTAAATAAATAAAATAAATAAATAAATCTTTTTTTAAAAAGTAGTTCTATGATACACTGGACAGAACGATAAATTGCAGATAAATTGCATAATGATAAAATGCAAATAGTGTCATCCATTGAAAAGAAAAGAAAATTGGTGTATATATTTGTGTACATTTCTCATAGAAAGCACAGTTACAAGTTTGTTATTTCAGGGAAGGGAGGTGGTTTGAGTTAACTAATTTTAGTGTTTCTTTTTATATGCCTTGGTAGTGTTTTAACTTTTTAAAAGAAAAGAGTAACATCTTTCCATTTCTTTACCTTATATCAAGAATGTGATCCTCAGTCAAGTTTGGGGACAAAGCAGAAGATGACAAAATCTGGAGACACTATTTCCAATCACACAAAAGAGGTGTGCTGTAAAAGATTATGAGAATGAATCTTTACAGCACAGATGCCACTTAAACTAAACTCTACCAGACACGAGTGAAATTTCTGACTTGGTTTAAAAATGCACTCAGAAATATTTAGGATTTTTAGAGTTCAGAGATTCAGACCTTTTTATCAAATGGCTGTGTGTGTGCTAAAATCCTTTAAAACCCTCAAAGTGAATCAAGGAATACTAAGACTCATATGTCTTCAACACTTGAAACCGTCTAGAAATTTCATACAGCAGGAATTGGTCCTATAGGACAAGAGAGAAATTGGGTCAATTTGTCAAAGAAAAGGCTACCTGTTGCACTTATCTCCAAGTAAATGAAAGTTTTCCCTTTTAATAAGGTTATAGAGATAGGTCAAAAGAGAAATGACTTAGTTTTCAGAAGGGGCCCAAGAAAACTATTCATCTTCAGTGAAATAAGGCCATACACTTTGTGTTTTTACCTTATAGAAAGGACATTCTAGGACGAAGGAAAATACGGTTGTGTCAGTTGTGCCAGACTCAATTTGTCCAGATATGATACTTCACCTGAAATAAAAAGCATCCCAATCAGTTACATTTGAGTTTTGATACATGTAATGAAAAAAATCATGAACACACAGCACTAATGCATTCATTTGAGCAATGATAGATTTCTAAGTGACAATAGAAAGCGAACTTGTGAGAATTATGCCCTCTTGCTTGCTTAACCAGTGACATCTCATTTTGACTTCTACGAACCCAAGCTCCTAACTGCGGATTCATGCAGCTACAGTGGCAGACCCCTCCTGACAGGAGAATCTCAATGATCCCCCACAGGAGCACAAATTGGGGTGCTGACATCTTCCACCTGTGGGAAGTGCATCCATCAGTCCATCCAGCTGCTGAACCATGACCACAGCCATGCCAACCTCCTGAGACCTGACTTCTACAGGAAGAATGGCATCCCCAACATCAAGGCCCCCAGCTTTGGGCACATTTCTTCAGCCTGAGGTTTGCCCCAGGCCCCAAAGGTCCAGGGACCCCTTCCAAGGGGGGCATCCCTATTGTGCTGACATCTAGAAACAGCAGTGATGCCCCCATCTGGCCTTATGGTGAGGATGATGAATGATGAACAGCTTCCCTAAGGGGCCTCAGCCAAGAGCCTGGCAGACACCTTTAAGATGTAGGCACTTCCAGCAGGCTGATTTTTACATGAAAACATTTCGGATTAAGTGACACTGGTGACTCATTCACTATGGGCATCTTCATGATATTAAAACATTCCCCTCACCTTAAGTGACCATTTTTTCATGGGCTCTCTGCATTTGTATTTTGGGAGGGGTGTGCAGTATTTTTCATAATAGTCACAGAAATTGCTATTGCCTATATTATGTCTAGCATACACAAACAACACTTGTGTTTTACTTTCTTCAAGAGGAACTATAAGGAAATTTACATTTTGGCACAAGTGAACTCTAGATACTGCAATGCACTTTCTCCCCAATGGTCTGAACTGCAAATAATGGAATTTTTTCACTCAAGGACAAAAATCCCTAGGAAGGATGTATGACCCTGGTGTCCAGCATTTTCTGCTGTCACCCTGCAAGTGAGAAGCAGCTGAGATCATGGGGAAAGCACAGACCTTGCCATTCACCAGGGTTGGGAAAATTCTGGCTCCTCAGTTTTCTAGCTCCAAGGTCTAGTGCAAGACATGCCATCTATTTGTGCCTACATTCCCCCATTTTTACAGCAGGAGATCCAACCTCATCTGTGTCTGAGTCTGGCTGGTCTGCTGAGACTCATACCACAGGGAGCAGAAATTCATTGCCTCAGGGTTTGGAGGCAAGACATAAAATCAAGGGATCAGCAGTCATGCAGTTCTGCAGTGGGGCATCCTACTGGCAGCTCAGCCTCTGCTCATCACATGGCTGTCTGCCTCCTGTGGTCTCTAATTCTGCACATGGGTCTGACTCTCTAGATCCTCTCCTTGTAAGGTCTCCAGTCCTGTAGGATGAAGGTCCTTCTGGCTCAGTCTGGTCTCATCTTAAAAGAACCTTTGAGATCCTTCCAAATAGCTCCCACCCACAGCACCAGGGACCAGGACTTGAACGTGTCTTGGGAAACGTGGCTCAGCACCTATCACTGAGTCTATGGAGACCCTGGTGAGCTCCTGGAGTTGATCATAATACAGGTGACCCTCTGGTATGCCACCCCACTCATCAATTGTGGCAATGATCAACTTTGGGTGCTTTTTGAAGCAGTCACTTTTAACCTCATTTGGAAATGTTTACTTTGGAGAGAATTTGAAAAATTGTTCAAGTGTTAAGATACCATCTATATTTTTAATGAAGTGATCCCTTAGAAGAGATTATCTCTCATCTATTTAGATTAAATTCTCTAGTTTAGCAGTTGATTGGAGGTGATTTAATTGATTTCAACCCTGATACCTCCAACATTGGTTTTATTGTTTTGAATCCCAGGTCATTCTCAAAGGACCCATGACATTGAATTACTGACAATTTCAAAGCTGAATGACTTCTAAATATTTCTTTATTCATTTGAATCCAGTTTTTTCACTATAGGTGACTTTCATTTGTTCAAACAATTAGCAATATTTTATTCATAATGCCTTTGGGTCTATTATATAATATTTGTAATACCACAACAGAATATATATAAAGTTTGGGTTTATAGAAATTTTTATAAATTACTCTTTCTTCAGTCTAGATTATCAAGAAAAACAAAGCATCTGAAGGAGGTGACTTCATCTGAAAGTGACTGCAATAAATTAATTTCAAATTTAAGTTATTTTCATTTACTTTAAATTAGCTATTAATCTTTTGGTGCTTACTCTTTTTTTAAGATTTATTTTTTGTTTATTTCTCTCTCCTCCCCCCCCCATTGTCTGCTCTCTGTGTCCATTCACTGTGTGTTCCCCTGTGACTACTTCTATCCTTATCAGTGGCACCAGGAATCTGTGTTTCTTTTTGTTGCATCATCTTGTTTTGTCAGCTCTCCCTGTGTGTGTCACCATTCCTGGGCAGGCTGAACTTTCATGCTGGGTGGTTCTCCTTATGGGATGCACTCTTGCACATGGGGCTCCCCCACTGGGAATGCCCTTGTGTGGCACAGCATTCCCTGAATGCATCAGCACTGTGCATGGGCCAGCTCCACATGAGTCAATGATACCCATGGTTTGAACCGCGGACCTCCCATGAGGTAAGTGGACACCCTATCCATTGGGCCAAGCCCGCTTCCCTGGTGCTTACTTTTAATAAGCAGGATTTGAATTGGGCAAGATTCAAAAGATCTCATATTTTTTAGACTGCTGAGACCAGCTCAGCAAAAGGTCTACATGAAGGGAAGGTGATGCAGAACTGAAGAAATAAAAGGAAAGAAAGAAAGACACAAGAGGGGAAACAGAGATGGAAGCAGGGGACTTCACATCTTCTGAAACTGAGAGCCTCAACACTAGTTTCCACATTGTATTTATTTGGAAACTAATGATCAGCTGTTTGCTATCAGAACTGCATCATTTACAATAACAGGAAGCAACTGCAACATTTACAATAACAGGAGTGACAAATTAGGTAAGCGAGTTTCCACATCTCTCCCTTTTTGTTTTTATAAAGCAACGAAGGCAGATTTGGTGGTTTCTTACTGCCTCATATCCTGAAGGTCCTGCTGTGTGCTTAATGTTTAAGTAACTATCAAATCAGAGAACAGCATTTTATACATAATCCATAACTGCACCAGACTATACAAACTTTCAATTAGCAGGTGATTTATTTCTCATAGGCTTAATATTTCCTACCAGCAAGGATATATAGGCCAGTACACAATAAAAAATGGCCTCATTTTCCCCAATTTGTATAGTGTGAGGCATAGGCTATGGCAAATTATTGTTACTTCCCCATTTTTGGCTGTGGGGCAGCTGGAAGTTTATCACACAATTTCAATGTCTTCATTGGTCCTGCTCTTAGCATCTTCACTGGGCCTGGGGTCACAACTCAATGTTGAATTAGCTTAGTCCATCATTTTCCAAGCAGAAAACAATAGCTGGCCTGTTATAAGAGTGTCTGTAGCAGAGAAAGCATATCTTGCCCTTCCTAAGAGCAGGAGGGGACTGATGTCAGTCATTGAAGTAAGCATGAAGGACACTCATGGGTGATGTCCACAAACTGCTGGTGAACAAGAGGCAGCTGTAACCGCTGGGCTAGGCAAAACAAAGTCTGGTACTCATGATGTTCACCTTTCCTATGGAGTCACTCTGCTTCTCAGGTCTCAATTGTATGATTCTAGATCTTCATGAGGCATCTGCCTCAACAGTCCTGAGAAGGATGTTAGAGGACTGGGCAGGAACATGACAGACAGTTACCTGTAACTCCTGGCAGGTGTCCCAGATGTTCTTCCACAGATCTATCCCCCATAGAGGGTGAATCACAACTGTCCATCAATTTTGTCTTGCTTTTAGTATTTGCAATCCACCCCTGAATAGTCTTCAGAGTAACTAGACACTATTGGGTTAAGCCTTTCACTTTTAACAGGGCTTCCTATGCTGCCACATTGCTTTTTTATATTGTACTTATTGCCTTTTCCCACAATTGTGACTAAAACACAAGGAGTACTCATGTAGAATGTTGTCTTTGTCACAAACCCCACCTAAAGTTGACGTAGGCTATGAGTGGGGGGGACTGGTCATCTTTTCATAGATAACCTGAGATGTATGTGTCCTGAGCTGTGTGTTTGGGACAGTGAAAACTGCAGCCATGCCCTTGGTAACCATGACAACAACTCCAGTCCCAGAAAAACAGTTTAGCAATGCAAACTCTATAAATGTTACATATTCAGGGAGAATGTAAACCAAATTTGCTAAAAGCTTATCTAGAACGTATAACACCCATGCTAAACGCTTACCTAGGATGTGGAAATTATGTTTTAATTCAAGCTTTTGAGCACTGAAACAAAGAATCATCTGGACCTTCTTCTGTATAAAAAGAACTCAAAAATCTTGTTCAGGGCTTGGATTTTGAATGAGAAGTTCTGAGCCCAGCCAGTTAAATAAATCCTTTTTCCTCCCCAAAGTTATTCCTGAGTCCTGACCTTTCTATATGCAAATAATTGAACCTCCCTCGACTTCCACAACAAAGCCAAAATTGGTGCTGGCCATATCCAATTCACAGGCTAAATCAATATCTACCTTCTCCCCCTATCTTTTTTTTAAAGGCAGCCTGCTGGAGATCCTCCTACTCCCATGAAGGATCCTTCCCAATTAACACATCTCAGTGATGGATAAAAGATTTTTAGTATTCCAACAATATTACCAATTATATTATCATGAGAAAACATTGTACTCCATCAATTACAGCAGGGGTATAGTTCTGTCTTACCCAACTAAACAACATTTAAGAATTTGATAGATTAGCAGGGACCATACAGCTTGTCCCAATTGTTTGCCTATTCCAGGCCCTTAAGACACCATTGTCTCTGAAGTTTCTTAGTAGAGTCACTGCCACAGGTTTCTTCTATGCATCCAGATTCATTGCCATCAGGCCAGGGCAGAAAGCCTTGAAGAACTGCAAAAGTCCGTTGTTGCCCCTTTCACACAGTTTTTGCATGTTTTGTATTCATTCAGGATTATTTTACTTTTACAAAACATTATCTCACTGAATGCTACCACAATACATTTACAACTTGCTCTATGCATTTTATTAATCAAGACTTACAACTATAGAAATCTCATTAACATTTTAAGCTTAGGTGATAGTATAAGTGCTTATTATTAGTAGTAGTAAAAGTATTTTTGAGCTCTTTTAGAAATTTTTTTTTATCAAATTATATCACCATCCGGAGGTACCACAAAAACCATTACAACACACACTTAAACAATTACCACACATACACTGACATGGAACAAACAGATAAATACAAAAACAGTCCTATATTCCTTTCTTTCTTTTATTTAATACTTAAGGTAAAGCCATTCTAGCCTATAAACCTTTTGGGGCACTTAAACACTGTTTGTAAGAATACTAGCTAAACATACATATCAGGCAAGGACTCGATTTTTTTTTTTTTTAGGTTTTCCTTCCATTTTATTTATTTATTTTTCCTGTTTTATTTTTTTGTCTTTATTTATATTTTTAATATTACATTAAAAAAATATGAGGTCCCCATATGCCCCCAATCCCTCACCCCACTCCTCTTCCCATAACAACAATCTCCTCCATCATCATGAGACATGCATTGCATTTGGTGAATACATCTCTAAGCACCGTTGCACCTCATGGTCAATGGTACACATCATAGCCCACACTCTCCCACATTCCACCCAGTGGGCTATGGGAGAACATACAATGCCTGGGAACTGTCCCTGCAGCACCACCCAGGACAACTCCAAGTCCCAAAAATGCCTCCACATCTCATCTCTTCTTCCCATTCCCTACCTCCAGCAGCCACCATGGCCACTTTCTCCACACCAATGCCACATTTTCTCCAATTACTAATCATAATAATTCATGAATAGAATATCAGTAAGTCCACTCTCATCCATACTCTATTCCTCCATCCTGTGGACCTTGGAATAGTTGTGTCCACTCCACATCTATATCAAGAGGGGCCTTAGATTCCACATGGATGCTGGATGCAATCCTCCTGCTTTCAGCTGTAGGCACTCTTGGCTCCCTGGTGTGGTGGTTGACCTTCAACTCCATGTTAGCTGAGTGAGATAAGCCCAATAACCCAGAGTGTAGGAGCTGAAGTCTGTTGAGGCTCAGGGCCTGACTTTCACATGGTCAGTCCAGAGATTCAGGTCTCCTGGGCATATATTAAACCCCAGCACCAACTACAGTTCCACTAAAAGTAATAGGAGAGGCTTGTGAACAAAGATCACATCTGAGTCCAGCTCCATCACACAGAAACACAAACGCCAAGGTAGGGCAAACTGACATGGCACTGAACTCCATCTGCCATGACCATAGAATCTGTCGGAAGGACTCAATCTTGATATAAGATATACCTGAGCTCTTGGTCAGCTGTTGTTCAGCTTCTTGACTTTAGATTTTTAACTCACCCCCAGGTGGGTGGTGAAGCTGTTCTATCCTTCAGAATGGGACCCAGCAATGCAGTTTTCAGTGTCAGTTTCACCATCTGCATGACCGGAGGTTCTGGGTTCCATAGGAACTTTTGTCGTGTCTTGGCGTTCTTGGTGTGGCTTTATTTGACAAGCTGGTACCCACATAGGATGTTCTCCATCTCTTGGAGAAATACAAGCAAACCCTCTTCCCCAAGTACACAACTTCACTGTTGACCATTTATTGGTCAGTGGATCATTCCACCAAATGAAACATTTTTTGGACAGAGTTTGGATTTGAGTTTTAGAATTAGTTTGGAAATGCCTTTCAGCTGCTGTCCCTTCCAGGGTTGTTCCACAGTTAAGAAAATTAAGAGTGAATAATACTTTGTATAACTGCACCTGTGGTGTCTCTGCCTTTCCCTTGTTTTTGTTACATGAGTTTAAGTGTTTGATTTGCTCACTTGACAATAGTTTGCCCCTGTGGATTATAAGGAAGTCCTGTAGTGTGTGAAATATTCCAAGTATCTAGAAACCTTTTAAGGGAGACACCTGTATAAGCAGGAGCATTATCTGTTTTTAGATACTGGGGAAGTCTCATTAGAGCAAAGCTAACTAACAAATGCTGTTTTATGTGTAGAGCAGTTTCTCCCCTCTGAGCTGTAGCCCAAATGAATCCACAAGTATCCACAGAGACATGAACATAGCATAATTTTCCAAAGGAGGAGATGTGAGTTTCATCCATTTGCCACAGAGAATTAACAGTTAAACCATGGGGATTTACTCCAGGTACAATTGTTTTGGATTATTAAGAATTTGACAGGGATGGACAAGTTTGAACGATGTCCATATAATTTATACTATAACAAGAAGGAAAAGCCAGTCTGACCGGATTTAAGACTTTAGCCCCAAAATCTTGACTTATGGGACTCTTAAGCGTTCCTTGAGGAAGATATTTCCACTGAAATAGTTTCATGGGAACTTTGTTTTGAAAGAAGGCACTGAGAATGCAAATTTCTCGCACTCCTGGGACCCAAAGATTTTGTAAAGAAACAATCCTTTAAATCAATAACAAGTGGCCAGTTACAAGGGATCATAGCTGGTGTGGGCAAACCTGGCTGCAGTGCACCCATAGGTTTAATGACTGGGTTTACTACTAGGAGGTCTGTTAAAAGCCTCCATTTGCCTGATTTTTTTCTTAATTGAAAACACCAGAGAGTTCTAAGGACCAAAAGATTCTTCAATATGCCCCTTATCTATCTGTTACTTAACTAATTTATGAAGTGTCTTCAATTTTCCTAGGGTTAATTGCCACTGTTCAATGCAAACTGGAGAGGTTGTAGTCCATTTAAGAGGAATGGGTTTGTGTGGTTCAAGGACACTGGACTGAACAGTGCCCATTATGGAAAAGGTGAATATCTTGATCCTTCACCATTACAAGAGTTGTGGGATCTATCAGTTAAAAAATTCCCTGGTAGTGCTTACACAGTTCTAACCCTGGAACATGCCCTTGTTTCCTTATTAATTGTGGACTTTGTTTACTATATTGGCTAACCTGGGGAATATAAATTTCAGCCTTCCATTGGTCTAGTAGATCACATCTCCAGAGATTAATAGGTAAGTCTGCAACATACAGCTGCAGGGTAGAATGTTGTCCATCAGGTCCCAGGCAATGAAAAATTTGTACACTCTGTTTTAGAACTCTGGGAGTGCCAAGTCCCACAACAGAAATACATGCATTTTGTAATGGCCAAGCAGAGGGCCAATGGTTAGAATTAATAATAGAAATATCAGCTTCAGTATCAATAAGTCCTTTAAACCATTTGTTCTGAATGATTACTTCACAAAGAGAATGAGGTTCTAAAGTCTTTTCAGTTAAAAATTCTCCTGTTATTCCTGTTACTTCCAAAACCATTTTTCTTTCAGACTTTCTCACTAGCTCCTACAGGAACATAAGGGAGAAACAACAGTTGTCCTATGTGATCTCCATTATCAGCTTTCCATGTAACTAAGGTGGACGTGATAACTTGAATCTCTCCTTAATAACCACAATCCATTACTCCTGTATGCACTCTAACTCCCTAGGAGGTGAGACTGCTTCTCCCAAGGAGAAGTCTGACCATGCCAATTGGTAAAGTTCCCCTTATTCCCATTTTTACTGAGACAGGGGTATCCCCTGGAAGCAAAATAACAGGTTCTGCCATAGGAAAATATACGGCTGCATTTCCTGCCATGGCTAAGGGGATAAGTCAAGGGCACTGCAGAGTATAGGGGAGTGCTGGAATTGCCCTGCTGAATGGGAAGCCCCCTTTTGGAACAGTGCTAGCACCAGGCCCTGCTGGAAGTTTCCCGACAAGGGAGTGCCATTCTTATGATAATTAGACTGACAAAGGCAAACCCAAAGATTTCCTTTAGGGAAGCGGGGAGAATGACTCAAATGGTTTCTGAGCAGAAATATTTTGTCCAGGCAGCATTATTTTTCTCTCAGACTTATATTTCTGACAATCTTTTCTCATATGACCAATTTTTACATAATTGAAACATTTCCCAGAGAACCTCTTATGGTTTTTATTCCTGTCATACCCTGAGTGCGGTCACCCCTCGGGCTGAAGTGTGGTTTGCTGGCCTGGCAGGGGAGTGGCCGCGGTAGGCCTAATTCCACTGCCCCCATAATAGGGTGGTTGGTCGGGCCCACCGCCACCCCTGAAGGAAGCTCGGCATGGGCGCAGAGTGCCCTCGGGTCTCCCCTTCTCGGCAGCCATGCTTCCGCGGCCGCCCCTCCTCCCAGATGGCGCCACCCGATGCCTTGTGGGGCGGCACCCTTCTTCCTTCTCCCTGCGCAGGCGCAGGGCAGAAAATTCCAGTCTGCCCTTTTCCCCTCCCCCGACAGCAGCAACAGCCAGGTGTGGGCGGAAAAATCCAGCCTGCCCTTTTCCCCTCCCCCGACAGCAGCAACAGCCAGGTGTGGGTGGAAAAATCCAGCCCGCCCTTTTCCCTTCCCCCGACAGCAGCAACAGCCAGGCGTGGGCAGGAAACTCAAGTCTGCCCTCCACCCCAGCAACAGCAGCCACCAATCCGTAAACCCTGCCCCTTCCCCCAGCAACAGCGACAGCCAATCCCTAACCACCACCCCTCCCCCATCCAGTACTGCCCACTGACCTTTCACCGGCAACCAATCAGAACAGGGCGTGGCTTCGACCAATCAGCCTTCCCCAGCCCCTATAAAACTGTTGCCTCTCCCTCAGTAAAGTGGACTTGCGTGTTTACCTCGTCTCCGCGGTAGTTCTTCTGCCGTGCGCCCTCCAGTCCTGAGAGCCCCCGACAAGGGCCTGGCCTCCCTTGTCCCCAGTTCGTCACCGGCTTCGCTGGGCGACCCGTTCGTCGCCGGCTTCGCCGGGCGACCCCGTCAGCCGAACCGCGCAACCCCTTGTGAGACTGATCCCTCGTCTGCTGCCGGACCGATCCCTCGTCCCAGGTGGGACCGACCCCTCGTCCCAAGCGGGACCGACCCCTCGTCCGCAGCCAGACCCCATCTCTACCGACCGAGCAAGCCGTCGCACCTGAGCCCTCATTGTAACATAGTGGCCCTCGATCCCTACATCCTGGCACAATTTAATATATCCAGTAAAATCCACTTTACCTTTCATATTCCCAAGAGCCTTCTGAGAATCCTGTTTAACATTTTCATAAGCCATTAGCTGCAAAATAGTAGCAGCAGCTTCTAAATTATTAACCTGTTTTTTGATAGTCTCTTGTAGCTGAGTGATAAAGTCAGGGTAAGGTTCTTTAGAACCTTGTAATATTTTTTGAAATGACACCAGAGGCTGGCCTTTAGCCTCAAATTTTTCCCATTACCTTAAGAAACATTGATGGACCTGTGTGATCGCTTGATCATTCATTGTTAATTGCTGATCTACTCCCACCCAATTCCCCACCCCCACTAACTGATCCAAGGAAATGGGGACCTTATGGGCTCTATTAAAAGCAGCCTGAGTCTCTGCATAATCAGTCCACCAGGTTTTGAATTGTTAAAACTCTCCAGACTCGGTAGGAGCAAGATGGTGGCTGAGTGAGCTTACCTTATGGTCTCTCCTGCAAAGAAGCAGCTGGGCAGTGTTGGAGGTTCTCCAGGACAAGGCTGTTTCAGGATTTTTGCAGGGCAGGAAGTGTGTGGACATCAATTTGGTGGGAAGGTAACCGAGAGGATTAGTCTATAAGATATAATTGAAATTCTATTGCATGGAGGTGAGAGCTGCACAGGGGTTGCTCCCTCCTTGGGCGGGGTGGAGCCGCGGAACTGGCAATGTGGTCGCGCTTTTTGGAGGCTCTGCAGTTCTGGGGAATTCTCGAGCCCTGGGCGGGTTGTTAGGGGGTTGACAGGACCGGACGCATTTGCAGACCGATTCGGGGAGACAAACGGGGTTTTGTTGCAAAGCGGGGAATTTTTGATCGCAGACACAAGTAATAGCGCTTCCGCCTCGAGCCCCACCCCCACAAGCCTGGCTGCCGATCTGCAGTGGAATTAGATTGCTGGCAATAAAGGGACATAATTGGGAGGTTGTTATAGGGTGCGGCGAGGGCTGGGGACACGTCTGGAAGCCGATTGGGGAATACTTTGCGAAGCTTGGGAACTCCGGTTTTGGACTCTGTTGTCGGTGTTCAGGCTGGAGCCGTGCCCCACGGGCCTGGCTTCTGACTTCTGATCTGCGACATTAAATTAGCTGCAGTGTAGAGGCGCCCTCAGGTGGCCGTTCTGGGGGATCACAGGGTGGGAGCTGTCCAGAAGCTGAATTGATTATATATCCACAGAATAGACCCCAGTGAGTGAGTGAATTGCAGGATTCAGACATAACATAGTTTGCAGATATGACTTCCCCCAAAAGGCTGGCACCAAGCTGTGGGGATCCCTGAGGGCTGTGTTACACTGTGGTGCTCCGAGGCTCCCTGTTGACCAGATTTGAGGTTGCCAGGACTGAGTCCCCTAAACTCTGGTGGCACACACCCCAGAGACTCACACCTCTTGAGTCTTCAATATCTCAGACTTGCCATCCCTGAATCCATCACACCCTGAGGTCCATCTGAGGTCTTTGAATGCCCTAGCCCTCAATGTTTGCATTTTTTCTCTTCTATTTCATTTCATTTTTTGGTTTTATTTTCATTTTATCTTAGATATTTTACTTTTTAAAATTTCCTGATTGCTAACATTGCATTATCCCCAAGTAGTTTCTCCCAGCGTTTCCCCCAAAGTCTTTTTTTTCCAGTTATTTAGGGTTTTTTTGTTGTTGGTGTTGGTGTTGCAATTAAGGTTGGTGTATATCTTTTTTTTTTCTTTCCCCTACCTGTTCCCCACCCTTTGCCCACCCCCTTTTTCTTTCTTCCATTCTTCTCTTTTTTTTTCTGTTTTTTTCTCCCTCTCTTGTCCCTCAATTTCTTCTTCTTTTATTTTAACTTAATTATGCAATAGGTGCTGCAGAGAACACCTCACATTTGCTGGGTTTTCTCATCCTCAACTGCCTCATTTCTGTGTGAACTGATTTTGGCTGCCTACACTATCCCCTTTCCCTTACATCTTGATATCCTCCATCATCTATTGTCTCTCCTATATTCCACCTCCCTTTCTTTGATACACAAAGTGTCTAACTCTTAATTTCTAATACCTCTGTTTTGTTTTCTGTCTGTTATCCACTCTTGAAACTACTACCTTCCTTTTCTCTTTCCCTCTCTCACGAAAATGCAAGCTTATTAATTCATACCATATTCCTCCCATATTCAGTCGACTACCTCATTATAGGTACTATAGCAACTGCTATAACGCTACACAACTTACATGATTCTAATATCCATCCTCCCCGATCTCATATTGTTGCTCTGTTAGCATTTATCACCAATACTACTTTACATTTTTTCCTTGCTTACACAATTGCCTTTCCCTGGCACTAATACTTTCCTTTAAAGTGAACTCAACCAGCAATAAGAAATTAGAATAAGAAGAACAAAGTGACAAAGAGAAGATATAACACTTATGCAAAAACAACAGCTAATTAATCCTCAAGACTAGACAAAGAAGCTAAAGAACTGATTAAACCCGTCAAGATAAAATGATGACCAGACAGCAACAAATATCTACAAACCAAACCAGTAATCAGGAAAACATGCCTGAATCCAATGAACAAACTAAAAATCAGGAAGTGGAGCAGAATTTTCCAAAAGAAATGAAAGATCTCAGAACATTTATCACCAACAAATGTAATGAAGAAAAGGAAGAGGTTAACAAAATGAAGACAACACTTGGAGGGGAAATTGCAGACATACGCAAAAAGATAAGAGATATGATGGGAATGAACACCACAGTTCAAGAAATCAAAAATACACTTGCAGCAAATATCAGCAGATTAGAAGAGAGAGAGCAGAAAATTAGTGATGTGGAAGACAGTACATCAGAAATCAAACAGTTAGTAGAATTGGTCGAAAAAAGGTAGAAAAAATCCAGGTAGGACTTAGGGACCTGAATGATAATGCAAAACGCTCACACATACGTATTATAGGCATTCCAGAAGGAGAAGAGAAGGGAAAGGGGTCAGAAGGAGTGTTGCAGGAATAATGGTTGAAAACTTCCCAAATCTACTGAAAGAGACAGATGTACATATCCAAGAAGCACAGCGCACTCCAATTGTCATAAACCACAACAGGCCCACCCCAAGACATATACTTGTCACATTATCCAATGCTCAAGACAAAGAGAAAATTCTAAAAGCAGCAAGAGAAAAGAAAACCATCACATACAAGGGAAGCTCCATAAGATTAAGTGCTGATTTCTCATCTGAAACCATGGAGGCAAGAAGGCAGTGTTATGATATAGTCAAGGTACTAAAGGAAAAAAATTTCCAACCAAAAATACTCTACCCAGCTAAACTAGCATCCAAAAATGATGGAGAGTTCAAAATATTCACAGATAAACAGAAACTGAAAGATTATGCCAACAAGAAACCTCCCCTTCAAGAAATTCTAAAGGGAGTTCTGCAGGAAGAAAGGAAAAAACAGGACAGGCAGAGTTGGAGGAGAGTGTAAGAGCAACAAAAAAGACAAAAAGAGAAGGGTAAAAAAAAAGCACACAAAGTACGACAAACACAACTCCAATCAAAATATAGCTAACACAAATAATTCCTTGAAAGTAATAACACCGAATGTCAATGGATTAAACTCACCTATCAAAAGATTCAGACTGGGACATTGGATAAGGAAATATGACCCATCTATATGCTGTCTACAAGAGACACATGTTAATCCCAGAGACTCATGGAGGTTGAAAGTGAATGGCTGGAAACCAATCATATATGCAAACAATAACCAAAAAAAGGCAGAAGTAGCTATATTAATATCAGACAAAATAGACTTCAAATGCGAAACCATTGTGAGAGACAAAGAAGGACACTATATATTTTTTTCTTTTTTCTTTTCTTTTCTTTTAAATATTACATTAAAAAAATATGAGGTCCCATTCAACCCCACCACCCCACCCCCAACTCCCCCCACAGCAACACTCTCTCCCATCATCTTGACACATCCATTGCACCTGGTAAGTACATCTCTGAGCATCGCTGCACCTCATATTCAATGGTCCATATCATAGCCCACACTCTCCCACGTTCCATCCAGTGGGCCCTAGGGGGATCTACAGTGTCCCATAGTTGTCCATGAAGCACCACCCAGGACTTCTCCACGTCCCAAAAAAAGCCTCCCCATATCATCTCTTCCTCCCATTCCCCACACCCAGCAGTTACCATAGCCACCCTTCCCACACCAATGCCACATTTTCTCTGTGGACATTGGATTGGTTTTGTCCATTGCACATCTATGTCAAGTGGGGGCTTAGATTCCACATGGATACTGGATGCACTCCTCCTGCTTTCAGTTGTAGGCACTCTAGGCTCCATGGGGTAGTGGTTGACCTTCTTCAACTCTATGTTAGCTGAATGGGGTAAGCCCAATAAATCAGAGTGTAAGAGCTGTAGACTGTTGAGGCTCAGGGCCTGGCTATCATATTGTCAGTCCAGAGATTCAAATCCCCTAAATATATCTTAAACCCCAACACCAACTACAATTCCAGTAAAGTAGCATGAAAGTCTTGTGAAAAGAGATCCCATCTGAGTCCAGTTCTATCACACAGAAACACCAGCTCCAAAGAAGGGCCATCTGATATGGCAGTGAACTCCATCTGCCATGGCCATAGAACCCGTGGGTCTCTTTATCCCTCACAAGAACCAGTACCTGAGGTTGTATCTACTTTATCTGTCTCTGAGACTCTGCTCAGTTGTGCATAAGGGCAATCCTTCTGACAACCTCCAGACTCTTTTTTAGAGACTCGTAGCCATATAAACTGATTTCTCCTTTCCATTTCCCCCTTACATTAGGTAAACAGCATTTTAAAGTCATGTTATTATATGTAGACAGGGATATTCTGCTGATCCATGTTGAACCTTTAATTCAAGGTCCTTTTCTAGTTGCATCTTCAGCTGGTGTTTGGTAGTGATCCCTCGGTGGCAGGGAGGCTCATCCCCGGGTGTCATGTCCCACGCTGGGGGGAATACACTGCATCTACATACTGAGTTTGGCTTCGAGAGTGGCCACATTTGAGTAACATGAAGGCTGTCAGGAGGAAACTCCCAGGCACAATGCTACTCTAGGCCTTGTCCTTATTGCAGGTGAATAGGCTCACAAGCATAGCCATTAGTATCAGGAACCCACTATTGGACCCTCATTCCTTCCTGGTTTTTACTATTGCACCTGGGCGACTGCTGGTGATCCCCTAGGGACCACAACAGAGCCCCCCTTGCCAGGAACCCAGTATCCCCCAGCTGTTGTTTTTAATTGTTTCCACTATGAGTATATCTAAACATTACCATGCACCCTGGACATATACCCTGTATAACTCCCTGTCAACCATATATAGCCTGTCAATAACATCCCATATCAGTATTCCTCCTCCGCCATTGTTGAACCACTCTGTGATCCAAAACTTCCTGTAAAGAGAATCCCAATATAATGTCAGTTTCCCTTACTAGTAAAATGGAATATAGCGATGAGTTTAAAGGTTAGATCTAGAGTACATATTGATTTGGAAAAATTTCTACATCCTATTTTTTTCTTTTCTTTTTTTCTGATTATTGAGCTTCTCTTCACAAGAGCCTTAGATCACAGTAACTCATATATACAATATAGAGTACTCCCACAGATCCACCATAAAACCTTTTCCCTTCCACAGTAATAATCTTTTAACTTATTGATATCATATTTCCTGAAACTGATGTACAGACTCCGAAACAATAGTGTTCAAACAAGGTGACATCTGTGCTTACAATGTGGTCCATACTTTAGGATATACAGTTTTCTAAATTTTTTAGTTATCCTATGTTTTACATTAGGGTTTACATTATTAGTCTGTCATCCCCTATATGTTTTTGGTGTACTATTACATGTTTTATATTCATACTTGCGTACTCTCATGAAACTCCACTCTTGCCCCCACATTTACCTTGGTTCCATCCATTCCACATCCATTTTCCCCTCCCCTTGGGGCCCACAGCGACAGCCAATCTCCATTTCCTGAGAAGCCACGTCCACAGATACTTGCAGCAGTGTTCATGGCCTGACTTTCTCAACTGCCCTAATGCCCTGGGAGCCACCCTTTCTCTTGAGAGATACAGTTCTCTCTATTTGATGGCATTAGTCCTCCCCAGGATGTGGGTCCACCCCAACTCTCATTTCTTGGGTCTCTATCTAATGGTACAACCTACCCTGGCAAAATGAGCCTTCAGCCATTCCCCAGGAGCCCATCCCGCATCAGACCTTCCCCTCTGAGCATCCTAAACAGGTAACCCTCCTAATTATAATTTGATACGATTTTTCTCAGCATTTTACTCTAAATCAACACCTGATACTCTCCTATGTTCGTATGTTGCCCCTCCCTCCCCCCAATTTTTTGGGCAATATTACCCCTCCGCCCATCCCCAGCCCCCCTCAAACCCACAAAGCCCCACCCGAAGGCAACCCCTTGCCCCCATTTTCTCCCTTCTTTTCCTCATGCTTACAGCCAGCTCATCATAGATTCCACCCCTGCAGATGTCAGCTCACATCCTTCCTCCTCCCCTCAATTTCCTGTAAGCCTATTATTCAGTCTCTAGCTCTCTGAGGTGGGTTGCTTATTTCATATCATTGAGGTCATGTAGTATTTGTCTTTCAATGCCTGGGTTGCTTCACTCACCATAAGGTTTTCAAGATTCATCCATGTTATCACGTGTGTTTGTAGTGTATTTGTTCTTAGAGCCGAGTAGTATTCCGTTGTGTGTATATACCACATTTTAGTGATCCACTCGTCTGCTGATGGGCATTTGGATTGATTCCAACTTTTGGTGATAGTGAACATTGCTGCGAGGAAGATTGGTGTACATATATCAGTTTGTGTCCTTGTCTTCAATTCTGCTGGGTATATATCCAGCAGTGGTATTGCTGGGTCATATGGCAAATCTATGGTTAGTTTTTTGAGAAACCGTGAAAACTCCTCCAGAATTCTTGGATCCTTCTGCATTCCCACCAGCAGTGGATGAGTGTTCCCTTATCTTCACATCCTCTCCAGAATTTGTATTCTTCTGTTTTTTTCATAGCTGCCAATCTTATGGGAGTAAGATGGTATCTCATTGTAGTTTTGATTTGCATTTCGCTGATAGCTAGAGATTTGGAGCATTTTTTCATGTGCTTTTTAGCCATTTCTATTTCTTCTTTGCAGAAGTTTCTGTTTAAATCGTTTTCCCATTTTTTAAATGGGTTGTTTATCTTTTTATTTTCAAGACATAGGAGTTCTTTATATATGCAAGTTATAAGTTTCTTATCAGATATATGGTTGCCAAATATTTTCTCCCATTGTGTGGGTTCCCTTTTTACTTTCTTGACACACTCCTTTGAGGTGCAGAAGGCTTTAATTTTGAGGAAGTCCCATTTATCTATTTGTTCTTTTGCTGCTCGTGCTTTTGGTGTGAATTTCATGAAGCCATTTCCTATTACAAGGTCCTGTAGATGTTTCCCTACACTGCTTTCCAAGATCTTTATGGTCTTGGCTCTTATATGTAGGTCTTTGATACATCTTGAGTTGATCTTTGTATAAGGTGTGAGATGGTAATCCTTTTTCATTCTTCTACATATGGCTGTCCAGTTCTCCAGGCACCATTTGTTGAATAGGCCATTCTCTCCCAGTTGAGAGGGTTTGGTGGCTTTATTGAATATTATATGGCTATATATATGAGGTTCTATATCTGAATTTTCAATTCAATTCCATTGGTCTGTGTGTCTCTCCTTATGCCAATACCATGCTGTTTTCACTACTGTAGCTTTATAGTATGTTTTGTAGTCAGGAAGTGTGATTCCCCCAATTTCGTTTTTCTTTTTCAATATGTCTTTGGCTATTCGGGGCCTCTTTCCTTTCCAAATAAATTTCATAGTTTTTCTAGTTCCTAAAGAAGACTATGTTGATTTTTATTGGGATTGCATTGAATGTGTAGATCAGTTTTGGTAGGATAGACATCTTAATAATATTCAGTCTTCCTATCCATGAACAAGGAATATTCTTCCATTTATTTAGGTCTTCTTTGATTTCCTTGAACGGTCTTATATAGTTCTCAGTGTATAAGTTTCTTACCTCTTTAGTTAAATTTATTCCTAAATATTTGATTTTTCATTTAATATTGTGAATGGTATTTGTTTCTTGATTTCCTACTGATCTTGCTCATTATTGGTGTATAGAAATGCTACTGATTTTTGCGCATTGATCTTATAATCTGTGACTTTACTGAACTCATTTATGAGTTCTAGAATCTTTGTTTTAGATCTCTCAGGGTTTTCTATGTATAGGATCATGCCATCCGCAAATAATGAAATTTTGACTTCTTCCTTTCCAATTTGAATGGCTTTTACATCTCGTTCTTGCCTCAGTGCTTGAGCAAGTACTTCTAATACAATGTTAAATAGGAGTGGAGACAATGGGCATCCTTGTCTTGTTCCTGAGTTTAGAGGGAAGGATTTTAGGATTTCTCCATTGTAAACAATGTTGGCTGTAGGTTTTTCATATATACTCTTTATCATGTTCAAAAAGTTTCCTTGTATTCCGATCTTTTGGAGTGTTTTTATCTAGAAAAGGTGCTGTATTTTGTCAAATGCTTTTTCTGCATCTATAGATATAATCATGTGATTTTTTTCCTTCAATGTGTTTATATGATGTATTACATTGATTTTCTTATGTTAAACCATCCTTGCTTACCTGGAATAAATCCCACTTGGTCGTGGTATATAATTTGTTTAATGGGATGTTGAATACGATTAGCAAGCATTTTGTTAAGTATTTTTGCATCTAGGTTCATTACAGAAATTGGTCTGTAATTTTCCTTTCTTGTGGAGTCTTTATTTGGCTTTGGTACTAGGGTAATGTTGGCATCATAGAAGGAGTTCGGCAATGTTCCTTCTCTTTTGATTTTTTGGAATAGTTTCAGCAGGACTGGTGTTAGTTCTTTCTGGAATGTTTTGTAGAATTCACCTGTGAAGCCATCTCGCCCTGGGCTCTTCTTAGTTGGGAGTTTTTTAATGACTGATTCTATCTCTTTGCTTGTGATTGGTTTGTTAAGATCATAAATTTCTTCTTTCATCAATAAGGGCTGCTCATTGTGCCTGGGAATTTCCTCCTGTCAGCCTTCATGTTACTCAAATGTGGCCAGTCTCGAAGCCAAACTCAGCATGTAAATGCAATGCCTTCCCCCCAGCGTGGGACATGACACCCGGAGATGAGCCTCCCTGGCACCAAGGGACCACTATCAACTACCAACTGATGATGCAACTGGAAAATGACCTTATACAGAAGGTTCAACACAGATCAGAGGAATATCCCTGTCTACATAAAATAACATGACTTTAAAATGCTGTTTGACATAATGTAAGGGGGAAATGGAAAGGAGAAATGAGTTTATATGGCTATGAGTCTCTAAAAAAGAGTCTGGAGGCTGTCAGAAGGATTGCCCTTATGCACAACTGAGCAGAGTCTGAGAGACAGATAAAGCAGATACAACCCCCAGATAACCGTTCCTTCAAGGGCTAAAGAGACCCATGCGATTTATGGTCATGGCCGATGGGGTTAACTACCAGGTCAGATGGCCCCTCTTTGGAACTGGTGTTTATGTGTGATGAATCTGGACTCAGATGGGATCTCTCTTCATAAAACTTTCATGCTAATGTGCTGGAGGTGCAGTTAGTGTCAGGGTTTAAGATATATTTAGGGGATTTGAATCTCTGGACTGACAATGTGATAGCCAGGTCCTGAGCCTCAAAAGACTCCAGCACCTACAATCTGACTTATTGGGCTCACCACACTCAGCTAAGATGGAGTTGAAGAAGGACAACCACCACACCATGGAGCCTAGAGTGATTACAACTGAAAGTGGGAGGATTGCATCCAGCATCCATGTGGAATCTGAGCTTCCTCTTGACATAGAGGTGCAATGGACACAACCAATCCAATGTCCACATAGAAAAGGTGGCATTGGATTGAGAAAAGTGGACATGATGGCTGATGGGTATGGGGAAAGGCAGGAAGAGATGAGAGGTGGAGGCATCTTTGGGACATGGAGCTGCCCTGGATGGTGCTTCAGGGGCAATCACTGGACATTGTAAATCCTCACAGGGGCCACTGGATGGAATGGGGGAGAGTATGGGCCATGATGTGGACCACTGACCATGAGGTGCAGAGGTGCCCAAAGATGTACTTGCCAAATGCAATGGATGTGTCATGATGATGGGAAGGAGTGTTGCTGGGAGTGGGGAGAGGTGGGGTGGGGGTGGTAGGGTTTAAAGGGACCTCATATATATATATTTTTAATGTAATATTATTACAAAGTCAATAAAAAATAAAAAAATAAAAATTAAAAAAAAATAAGGGCTGCTTATGTGTTTCTAGGAATTTGTCGATTTCCTCTAAATTGTCATTTTTGTTGGAATACATTTTTTCAAAGTATCCTCTTATGATAGTCTTTATGTCTGTGGGGCCAGTGGTGATAACGCCTTTCTCATTTCTTATTTTGTGTATTTGCATCTTCTCTCTTTTTTTCTTTGTTAGTCTTGCTAAAGGTTTGTCAATTTTGTTGATCTTCTCAAAAAACCAGCTCTTTGTCTTGTTTATCTTTTCAAGTGCTTTCTTATTTTCTATTTCATTTAGTTCTTGTCTTAGTTGTTTCCTTCCTTCTTCTTCCTGTTGGGTTACTTTGTTGTTGTTTTTCTAATTCCTTCAAATGCGCAGTTAATTCTTCAATTTTTGCTATTTCTTCTTTTTTGATGTATGACTTTATGGCTCTAAATTTCCCTCTCAGTATTGCTTTTGCTGCATCCTGTAAATTTTGGTATGTTGTGTTATCATTATCATTTGTTTCAAGGTAGTCATTGATTTCTTTTGTGATTTCCTCTTTGACCCACAGTTTTTCTAAGAGAGTGTTGTTTAATTTCAAAATTGTGGTGTGAAATCTGGGCCTCTGTCCCTTGCAAATTTCCAGCTTCACTCCATTGTGGTCAGAGATATTATTTTGTATGATTTCAATCTTTCTGAATTCATTAAGCCTCTCTTTGTGGCCTAGCATATTGTCTATCTTGGAGAATGATCCCTGTGCGCTTGAGAAAAAAGTATATCCTGCTGTGTTTGGGTGTAATGATCTATATATATCCATTAGATGCAGCTCCTCTAATATACTGTTCAAATGTTTTGTTTCTTTAGTGATTCTCTTTTGAGATGTTCTGTCCAGAGTTGATAGTGGTGTATTAAAATCCCCCACTATAATTGTAGATGCATCTATTTTTTCACTTAGTTTTTCCAGTGTTTGCCTCACGTACTTAGAGGCACCCTTGTTAGGAGCATAAATATTTATGATTGTTCGATCTTCTTCACAGATTGTCCCTTTCACTAAAATGTAGTATCCTTCTTTGTCTCTCACAATTGTTTCACATTTGAAGTCTATTTTGTCTGATATTAATATAGCTACTCCTGACTTTTTTGGGTTATTGTTTGCTTGTATGATTGTTTTCTAACCAATCACTTTCAGCCTCCATGAGTCTCTGGGTCTGAGATGTGTCTCTTGTAGACAGCATATAGATGGGTCATATTTCCTTATCCAATGTCCCAGTCTGAATCTTTTGATAGGTGAGTTTAATCCATTGACATTCAGTGTTATTACTTTCAAGGAATTTTTTGTGTTAGCCATGTTTTGATTGGACTTGTGTTTGTCATATTTTGTTTGAATTTTTTTCCCTTCTATTTTTGTCTTTTTTGTTGGTCTTACACTCTCCTCCAACTCTGCCTGTCCTATATTTTCCTTTCTTCCTGCAGAACTCCCTTTAGAATTTCTTGAAGGAGAGGTTTCTTGTTGGTATACTCTTTCAGTTTCTGTTTATCTGCGAATATTTTGATCTCTCCATCACGTTTGAATTCTAGTTTAGCTGGATAGAGTATTCTTGGTTGGAAATTTTTTTCCTTTAGTACCTTGACTCTATCATACCACTGCCTTCTTGCCTCCATGGTTTCAGATGAGAAATCAGCACTTAATCTTATGGAGATTCCCTTGTATGTGATGGTTTTCTTTTCTCTTGCTGCTTTTAGGATTTTCTCTTTGTCTTGAGCATTGGATAATTTGAAAAATGTATGTCTTGGGGTGGGCCTGTTGGGGTTTATGACTAGTGGATTGCGCTGTGCTTCTTGGATATGTACATCTGTCTCTTTCAGTAGATTTGGGAAGTTTTCAGCCATTATTTCCTGCAACACTCCTTCTGACCCCTTTCCCTTCTCTTCTCCTTCTGGAATGCCTATAATACGTATGCTTGAGCGTTTTACCTTGTCATTCAGGTCCCTGAGTCTTAGCTGGATTTTTTCTATCTTTTTATTGACCACTTCTATTATCTGTTTGATTTCCGATGCACTGTCTTCCACATCACTAATTCTTTGCTCTCCCTCTTCTAGTCTGCTGATATTTGCTGCGAGTGTATTTTTGATTTTTTGAATTGTGGTGTTCATTTCCATCATATCTGTTATTTTTATGCATATGTCTGCAATTTCCCCTCCAAGTGTTGTCTTCATGTTGTTAACCTCTTCCTTTACTTCATCAAATTTGTCAGTGATAAATGATATGAGATCTTTCATTGCTTGTGCGAAGGTCTGCTCCCCCTCCTGATTTTTAGTTTGTTGATTGGATTCAGCCATGTTTTCATGATTACTGGTTTGGTTTGTAGATTTTTGTTGCTGTCTGGTCATCATTTTTTCTTCATGGGTTTAATCAGTTCCTTAGCTTCTTTGTCTAGTCTTGGAGATTAATTAGCTGTTGTTTTTGCATAAGTGTTATATCTTCTCTTTGTCACTTTGTTCTTCTTATTCTAATTTCTTATTGCTGTTTAAGCTCACTTTAAAGGAAAGTATTAGTGCTGGGGATAGGCAATTGTGTAAGCAAGGAGAAAGTGTAAAGTAGTATTGGTGATATATGTTAACAAAGCAACAATATGTGTTCTTGGAGGATGGAGGCTAGAGTCATGTAAATTGTGTAGATTTATAGCAGTAGGTAGAGTACCTATAATGAGGTAGACAACTGAATATGGGAGGAATATGGTATTAACTAAAAAGCTATTGTTTTTGTGAGAGAGGTAAAGAGAAAAGAAAGGTAATAATTTCAAGTGTGGATACCAGACCAAAAACAAAACAAAGGTATTAGAAATTAAGAGTTAGACACTTTGTGGATCAAAGAAAGGGAGCTGGAATATAGGAGAGATAGTAGATGATGGAGGATACCAATATGTAGGGGAAAGGGGATAGTGTAGATAGCCAAAATTTATTCACACAAAAATGAGGCACTGGAGGGTGAGGAAACCCAGCAAATGTGGGGTGTTTCCTGGAGCACCTATTGTATAGTTAAGATAAAATAGGATAAGAAGAAGATGGGGGACCAGAGAGAGAGGAAGAAAAAAAAGATTTTGGGGATACGCTGTGAAAAAAGACTAGGGGATAATGCCATGCCAGGAATCAGAACATTAAAAAAATAGAATAAAAAATAAAAATAGAATAAAAATAAAAACAAAACAAGAAAGAAAAAACGCAAACGTTGAGGGCTGGGACTTTCAAGGACCTCAGATGAACCTCAGGGCATGGTGGAATCAGGGATTGAAAGTCTTAGATATTGAGGACCTAAGAGGTGTGAGGCTCTGGGGTGTGGGCCACCAGGATCCAGGGGACTCAGATCTGGCAACCTCAAGTCCAGTTAACAGGAAGCCTGGGAGCACCACAGTGCATCACAGCCTTCAAGGATCCCCGCAGGTGGTTGCCAGCCCTATGGGTGATGTCACATCCACAAGCTCTATCCTGTGTTCTGTACCCTACAATTCACTCACTCACTAGGGTCTATTGTGTGGATATATCACCAATTGACTTCAGGAACCCTCCCACCCTGTGATCCCCTGGAATGGCCACCTGAGGGCGCCTCTAGGCTGCAGCCAATTTAATGACTCAGATCAATAGCCAGGTCCAGGGGAGGGGCTCCAGCCAGAAATGCTAATAACAGAGTCCAAACCCGAAATTCCCATGCTTTGCAAAATATTCCCCTAATCAGCTTCCAAATGTCTCCCACCCTACCAGACCCTGGTGGCGTCTCTTTATTGCTATCACTTTAAGACCACTATAGATCAGCAGCCGGGCTTGGGGGGAGCGTGGCTCTAGGCAGAGGCGCTATTGTTTGTGTCTGCAATCAAAAATTCCCCCCACTTTGCCATAAAACTCCCGTCTGTCTGCCCAAATCCATCTTCAAGCGCCTCCCATCCTATCAACCCCCCAATAGGCCGCCCAGGGCCCACGAATTCCCCAGTACTGCAGAGCCTCCAAAAAAAAGAAAAAAAACCAATGTGGTGGCTCCCTGTGCCACAGCAGCGCCCGATGCCATGGCTCCACCCACCCAAGGAGGGAACTTTCTGCGGGCAGCTGGGACCTCTGTGTATATTTTACAGATGTATCCTATCTGTTACCTTCCCACCAAATCGATGTCCAGACACATCCCAACCAGCAAAAATCCCGAAACAGCCCGGTCCCAAAGAGCCTCCAACGCTGCCCAGCCACCTCCCTGCAGGAGATACTATCAGGCAAGTTCACTCAGCCACCATCTTGCCCCGCCTCTGACACTACATTTTAGTAAAAGGGACAATCTGTCAAGAAGATTGAAAAATCATAAATATTTATGCTCCTAACAAGGGCGCCTCTAAATACGTGAGGCAAACGTTGGAAAAACTAAGTGAAAAAATAGATGCATCTACAATTATAGTGGGGGATTTTAATAGACCACTATCAACTCTGGACAGAATATCTCAAAAGAAAATCACTAAATAAACAAAACATTTGAACAGTATATTGGAGGAGCTGGATCTAATAGACATATATAGATCATTACACCCAAACACAGCAGGATATACATTTTTCTCAAGCGCACATCGATCATTCTCCAAGGTAGACCATATGGTAGGCCACAAAGAGAGACTTAATGAATTCAGAAAGATCTAATTCATACAAAATAATATCTCTGACCACAGTGGAGTGAAGCTGGAAATTTGCAAGGGTCAGAAGCCCAGATTTCACACCACAATTTGGAAATTAAAGAGCACACTCTTAGAAAAACTGTGGGTCAAAGAGTAAATCACAAAAGAAATCAACGACTACCTTGAAACAAATGATAATGATAACACAAAATACCAAAATTTATGGGATGCAGCAAAAGCAGTACTGAGAGGGAAATTTATAGCCATAAATTCATATATCAAAAAAGAAGAAAGAGCAAAAATTGAAGAACTAACTGCACATTTGGAGGAATTAGAAAAACAACAACAAAGTAATCTAACAGGAAGAAGAAGGAAGGAAATAACAAAGATAAGAGCAGAAGTAAATGAAATAGAAAATAAGAAAGCACTTGAAAAGATAAACAAGACCAAGAGCTGGTTTTTTGAGAAGATCAACAAAATTGACAAACCTTTAGCAAGACTAACAAAGAAAAAAAGAGAGAAGATGCAAATACACAAAATAAGAAATGAGAAAGGAGATGTCACCACTGGCCCCTATAGAAATAAAGACTATCATAAGAGGATACTTTGAAAAACTATATTCCAACAAAAATGACAATTCAGAGGAAATGGACAAATTCCTAGAAAAACATAAGCAGCCCATACTGACGAAAGAAGAAACTGATCATCTCAACAAACCAATCACAAGTAAAGAGATAGAATCCATCATTAAAAACCTCCCAACTAAGAAGAGGCCAGGGCCAGACGGCTTCATAGGTGAATTCTACAAAATATTACGGAAAGAACTAACACCAAACCTGCTGAAACTATTCCAAAAAATTGAAACAGAAGGAACATTGCCTAACTCCTTCTATGATGCCAACATTACCCTAGTACCAAAGCCAAACAAAGACACCACAAGAAAGGAAAATTACAGACCAATTTCTCTAATGAACCTAGACACAAAAATACTTAACAAAAATACTTGCTAATCATATTCAACAACACATTAAATGAATTATACACCACAACCAAGTGGGATTCATTCCAGGTATGCAAGAATGGTTCAACATAAGAAAATCTATCAATGTAATACACCATATAAACAGATTGAAGGAAAAAAATCACATGATTATATCTATAGGTTCAGAAAAAGCATTTGACAAAATACAACACCTTTTCTTGATGAAAACACTCCAAAAGATCGGAATACAAGAAAATTTTTTAGCATGATAAAAAGTATATATGAAAAACCTACAGCCAACATTGTTTACAATGGAGAAATCCTAAAATCCTTCCCTCTAAACTCAGGAACAAGACAAGGATGCCTATTGTCTCCTTCTGTTTAACATTGTCTTAGAAGTACTTGCTCGAGCACTGAGGCAAGAACCAGATGTAAAAGCCATTCAAATTGGAAAGGAAGAAGTCAAAATTTCATTATTTGCAGATGACATGATCCTATACATAGAAAACTCTGAGAGATCTACAACAAAGATTCTAGAACTCATAAATGAGTTCTGTAAAGTCGCAGATTATTAGATCAATGCGCAAAAATCAGTAGCATTTCTGTACACCAATAATGAGCAAGATCAGTAGGAAATCAAGAAACAAATACCATTGACAATAGTAAATGAAAAAATCAAATATGTAGGAATAAATTTAACTAAAGAGGTAAAAAACTTATATACCAAGAACTATATAAGACCATTCAAGGAAATCAAAGATGAACTAAATAAATGGAAGAATATTCCTTGTTCATGGATAGGAAGACTGAATATTATTAAGATGTCTATCCTACTAAAACGGATCTAGACATTCAATGCAATCCCAATAAAAATCAACACAGCCTTCTTTAAGGAACTAGAAAAACTAACTATGAAATTTATTTGGAAAAGAAAGAGGCCCTGAATAGCCAAAGACATATTGAAAAAGAAAAACGAAATTGGAGGAATCACACTACCTGACTTCAAAACATACTACAAGCTACAGTAGTGAAAACAGCATGGTATTGGCATAAGGAGAGACACACAGACTAATGGAATTGAATTGAAAGTTCTGATATAGAACCTCACATATATAGCCATATAATATTCAATAAAGCCACCAAACCCTCTCAGCTGGGAAAGAATGGCCTATTCAACAAATGGTGCCTGGAGAACTGGATAGCCATATGTAGAAGAATGAAAGAGTATTACCTTCTCACACCTTATACATAGATCAACTCAAGATGGAACAAAGACCTAAATATAAGAGCCAAAACTATAAAGATATTGGAAAGCAGTGTAGGGAAACATCTACATGGCCTTGTAATAGGAAATGGATTCATGAATATCACACCAAAAGCACGAGCAGCAAAAGAACAAATAGATAAATGGGACTTCCTCAAAATTAAAGCCTTCTACACCTCAAAGGAGTTTTTCAAGAAAGTAAAAAAGGGAACCCACACAATGGGAGAAAATATTTGGCAACCATATATCTGATAAGAGACTTATAACTTGCATATATAAAGAATTCCTATATCTTGAAAATGAAAATATAAACAACCCATTTAAAAAATGGGAAAAAGATTTAAACAGACACTTCTCCAAAGAAGAAATACAAATGGCTAAAAAAGCACATGAAAAAATGCTCCAAATCTTTAGCTATCAGGGAAATGCAAATCAAAACTACAATGAGATACCGTCTTACTCCCACAAGATTGGCAGCTATGAAAAAACCGGAAGAATACAAATGCTGGAGAGGATGTGAAGAAAGGGGAACACTCATCCACTGCTGGTGGGAATGCAGAAAGATCCAACCATTCTGGAGGACAATTTGGCAGTTTCTCACAAAACTAACCATAGATTTGCCATATGACCCAGCAATTCCACTGCTGGGTATATACCCAGTAGAACTGAAAACAAGGACACAAACCGATATATCCACACCAATGTTCATAGCAGCATTGTTCACTATTACCAAAAGTTGGAAGAAACCCAAATGCCCATCAACAGATGAGTGGATCACTAAAATGTGGTATATACGTACAATGGAATACTACTCAGCTTTAAGAACAAATACACTACAAACACTCTTGATAACATGGATGAATCTTGAGAACCTTATGTTAAGTGAAGCAACCCAGGCATTGAAGGAGAAATACTACATGACCTCAATGATATGAAATAAGCAAGCTGCCTCAGAGAGCTAGAGACTGGAAGATAGTCTTACAGGGAATCAGGGGGTAGAGGAAGGATGTAAGCTGACATCTACATGGGTGAAATCTATGATAAGCTGGAGGTAAGTATGTGTACACAGAAGGGATAAAATTGGGGCAGAGGGTTACCTTTGGGTGGGGCTTTGCAGGCTTGAGGGGGGTAGGGATGGGCGGATGGGTAATATTGCCCAAGAAATTGGGGGGAGGGCGGGGGACCAATGCCATCAAATAGAGGGAACTGTATCTCTCAAGATAAATGGTGGCTCCCAGGGTATTAGGGTATTTGAGCATGCCAAGCCCTCAACAGTGTTGCAAGTATCTCTGAACATGGCTCTTCAAAAAATGAAGACTGACTGTCACTGTGGGCCCTGAGGGGAAGGAGAAATAGGTATTGAATAGATGTAACCAACTTAACTGTGAGGGCAATAGAAGTGTTTCACAAGGGTATGCAAGGATGGATATAAAACATGTAATATTACACCAAAAACATATAGGGGCCAATAGGCTAATAATCTAAATCATAATGTAAAACATAGGGTAACTAAAAATTTAGAAAACCGTATAGCCTAAAATATAAACCACAATGTAAACACAAATGTTACTTTGTTTGGCAGCTATTGTCTTAATTTCTGTACATCAGTTTCAGTAAATATGGTATGAATATGTTAAAAGATTATTGCTGTGGAAGGGAAAAGGTTTTATATTGGATATGTGGGAGTACTGTATATAATATATATGAGTTACTGTGATCTGAAACTCTTGTGAAGATAATCTTAATAATTAGAAAAAAAGAAAAGAAAAAGATAGGATGTAGAATTTTTCCAAATTAATATGTATTCTATATCTAACCTTTAAACTCATCGCTATTTTCCATTTTACTATTAAGGGAACCTGGCATTACATTGGCCTTCACCTTTCAGGAAGTTTTGGATCACAGAGTGGTCCGACAATGGCAGCAGAGGAATACTGGTGTGTGATGTTATTGACAGGAGACATATGGTTGACCGGGAGTTATACAAAGTTTGTGTCCGGGGTGCATGGAAATGTTTGGATATATTCATAGTGGAAACAATTAAAAACAACAGCTGGGGGGGTGCTGGGTTCCTGGCCAGGGGAGCTCTGTTGCATTGCCTAGGGGAGCAGCAACAGTACCCTGGGTGCAACAGCAAGGCCCAGGAAGGAATGAGGTTCCAACAATGAGCCCCTGATACTAATGACTATGCTTGTAAGCCTGTGCACCTGAAATAAGAGCAAGGCCTAGAGCAGCAGTGTGCTTAAGATTTCCCTCCTGAGAGCATCAGTGTTGCTCAAATGTGGCCAGTCTAGAAGCCAAATTCAGCATGTAAATGCATTGCCTTCCCCCCAGCGTGGGACATGACTCCCGGGGATGAGACCCCTGACACCGGGGGATCACTACCAAGTACCAGCTGATGACGTAACTAGAAAATGACCTTCAATAAAAGGTTCAACTTGGACCAGCAGAATATCCCTGTCAACACATAATAGCAGGAGTTAAAAATGCTTTTTGCCCTAAATCAAGGGGGAAATGGAAAGGACAAATGAGTTTATATAGCTATGAGTCTCTCAAAAGGAGCCTGAAGGTTATGAGAGGGGTTGCCCTTATGCACACCTGAGCAGAGTCTCAGAGACAGAAAAAGTAGATACAACCCCAGATATTGGTTCTTCTGAGGGCTACAGAGACCCACAGGTTTTATGGTCATGGCAGATGGAGTTCACTGCCATGTCAGTTGGCTCTTCTTTGGGGCCAACGTGATGGAGTTAGACTCAGATGTGATCTCTTTTCACAAGCCTTTCCTGTTACTTTACCAGAATTGTAGTTGGTGCTGGGGTTTAAGATATATCTAGGGGACCTAAATCTCTGGACTGACCATATGATAGCCTGGCCCTGAGCCTCAACAGACTTCAGCTCCTATACTCTGGTTTATTGGACTTGCTCCTTTCAGCTAACATGGAGTTGATGAATGTCAACCACCACACTATGGAGCCAAGAGTGCCTACAAATGAAAGCAGGAGGATTGCATCCAGTATCCATGTGGAATCTAAGCCCCCTCTTGACATAGATGTGGAATGGACACAACCAATCCAAGGTCCACAGGATGGAGGAATAGAGTAAGGATTAGAGTGGACTTACCGATATTCTATTCATGAACTATTGTGGTTAGTAATCAAAGAAAATGTGGCATTGGTGTGGAAAAAGTGGCCATGGTTGCTGCTGGGTGCGGGGAATGGGAGGAAGAGATGAGATGTGGAGGCATTTTCGGGACTTGTAGTTGTCCTGGGTGGTGCTGCAGGGACAATTACCAGACATTGTAGATCCTCCCATGGCCCACTGAATGGAATGTGGGAGAGTGTGTGCTATGATGTGTACCATTGACCATGAGGTGCAGCAATGCTCAGAGATGTATTCACCAAATGCAATGGATGTGTCATGATGATGGGGGAGAGTGTTGCTGTGGGGGGAGTGGGAGGGTGGGGGGTGGGGGGTGGGGGTGTGGGGGACCTCGTATTTTTTTAATGTAATATATTTTAAAAATGAATTTAAAAAATAAATAAATGCAATGAATGTGTCACACTGGTGAAAGAGGTTGATAATGTGGAAGGATTGGGAGGGGGGTGGGGAGTGGGGTATATGGGAACCTCTTGTATTTTTTAATGTAACATTTTGTGTGGTCTACATAGCTTTATAAAAAAAGACAATTAAAAATTTTATTAAAAATGTTAAAAAAATAAAGGATTACAGTACACAGTGAATCCAAAGTTGAACTATGAACTTTAATTAATATTACTATCACAAAAATGTGCTAGCATCAATTGTGCAAATGTCCCATACCAGTCAAGGTATTGGTGTGGGGTGGTATACAAGAATCTTATATTGTATATATGATTATTCTGTAAATTCAAAACTTCTCTACCAAAGGGGAAAAAAAAATCTCCCTGGACTGATACACAGACATATGCATGCACACATACACCAACACAAGCATGACCACACATATACAAACACACACACACCTCCTATTTTAATTCTCCTCCCATCCTCAGACAATATCCCCTTCTGACACTACCTGCTGCCCTTCCATCTGGTTGCAGGAAGCTCTCACTTCTCATAAGCTTAGGAAGAGACAGCTCTTGGGTCTTCCTTCTCTGCACAGAACAGCTCTGTCCTCTACTCCTGCAAGTCTCTTGCCCAAGGTGCTAAGCTGGGCTATCACCAGGACCACAGAAGGTTAAGTTACTGACAGGGTGGCCAGGTCACTGTTTACTAAACATAAGGGAACCTTAGACAACCATTCATTGCCTAATTCTTTGGTTAAGTCTGCAGTAGTTGATTAGAGTCTCCAGATTCAGAGATCAGGGACCATTACTAGAACACGTGACAGAATGCCAATGCAAAAAATCCACTCAGCAAATGCCTTCGGGCTGTGATGAAGCTGATCATGGCAACCTCTTAGCAGAAAACTTTCTCTTAGACTTTATAAAATAGCTCTTTCTAGTAATCATTGTCAGAAAATATCTTTTGGCCTGTTTATCTGTCATGGAATATTAAATAGAATGTTTATAGTGGAAAGTGACCAGTTAGGATAGAAACGTGAAGAGGGCCATCAATAAGAATGAAGTTCTGACAGATGCAATGATATGATGGAACCTAGAATATATCACGATAAGTGAAATAAGCCAGACACAAAAGAACAAATATTGTATGATTTCACTGATATGAAATAACTAGGATAAATGGACACATAGTCAGAAATTGTAATGTAGGATACGAGGAGACAGAGTAGAGAGAGGGAAGAGGAAGTTAAGGTTTATGTTGTAGAGGGACACTGTCTGGGTTGACAATAAAGTTTTGGTATTAGATGGTGGTGATGAGAGCACAAGATTGTGAACGTAATTAAAAGCACTGAAATAAGTATCCAAATATGGTTGAAAAGGGAAATGTTAGATTGTATAGAAAGCAATAGAATAAAATATTTTGCAAAAAATCCATGGAGGGAAATGAATGTGGCTCAAGCAGTTAGGCTCCAGGTTACCATATAGGATGTCCAGGGGTTGATGCCCAGGCCCTCTTAATGAAGGCAAGCAGGCCCACACACTGAGCTTTCCCACATGGAGTGCCAGAGCACACAGGAGTGCAACCCCATGCAGTAATGCCATCCCGTCCAGGAGTGTCGGCCAGTGTGGAGAGCTGGTGCAGCAAGATGATGCAATAAGGGACACAGAGGAGAAACAATAAGAAGGCATAGCAGAACAAGGAGCTGAGGTGGCTCAAGAGAATGATCACCTCTCTCCCACTCCAGAAGGTCCCAGGATTGGTCCCTGGAACCACCTAATGGGTATACAAGCAGACACAGAGGAACACACAGAAAATGGACACAGAAAGCAGACACAGGAGGGGTATGGGTAGGGGGAATAAATAAATAAATCTCTTTTAAATTTTAAAAATCCTTGGAACTGTACTATACAAACAGTGAACCCTAAATTAAACCATAGACTATACTCAATAATGAAATTATACAAATGTGCCATCATCATGAATTGTAAAAAATATTCCAAAACAAAGCAAGTTGTCAATAGTAGGACGGTATATGGGAACCCTATATTTTATGCATGATTGTTCTATACATCAAACATTTCTCTAATTAAAAAAAAAGAATAGAGACTAGGCTCATAGATATCCTATCTATTTTGTTATGATTTCACTCACTGAAAGTCCATCAATTAGCTTGTATTCTTTCTCTCTCTCTTTTTTTTTTTTTAAACCAACAAGCAAGTTACCAGAAACATAATGGAATTAAACAAAACTCATCTATTACCCAGCAGTTTCTGTGTGTCAGTAGTCTGGGTGAGCGTACCTCATATTCTAGTCTTTCCAGGCAAATATCAAGGGGTCCCCAAGACTGCTTTTTCCTGGAGGTTCTAGGGAAAGCCCACATCTAAAATCATTTCAGAGACTGGAAATTTTTGTTTCTTTCTATGCTTTCCACATCTCCCTCCATCTTCAAGGCAGCAGTGGAGGCTGGAGTCCTTCTCATGCTTGTAATCTCTGCCATCCTCTTCTTCACTTCTCTGCATTTGGAGGCTCATGTAGCTACACTGAAGCATGCCTCCTCTTCAGAATTTTAGAGCAGACAAAACTCCATCAACCTGCAACTGGTTAACTGACAACAGCCCCTTACCAGCTGACTGCCCTAGCCTACTGCCTTCCAGTTCACAGCTCACCAAGTGTCCATGACCTATCTGTGACCTCACCATGACCTGTATCCCCACTTTTGATCTTGGCTGTCTCCAACAATCTACTCGCTGCCAAATCAAGGCCCACTCTGGCCCCGCTCTCCTAACCTGGAGGTACCTAGCAACATCTGTCACCCCCTCCCAGGTTGAGACTGTGGTCTCAACTGAGGCTCTTCTGAGCTAGGATCTACTCCAAGGTCACTCATATGTTACTGCCAGGTTTTAGTTTCACCTGAGGGCTTGTGTCCCATATAGTTTTTCAGGTGCTCCCTCTGTTTCTTACCATGTGGGCTTCTGCAAAGGGCAGCCCATCACATCACAACTTGTTTCCCACAGGGAGGGATAAGAGAGAAGGAGAGAGAGTAAGAGAAAGAAATATAGATAGAAATATTGATAGATGTAGATACATATTAACAAAAGGAAATAGAGGCCTAGCAGGACACAGATGGTTTGTTTATAAAACTTGGAAGTGACATATCTCTTTGTCCATATTCCATTGATTAGAAGAGAGTCACTAATTCCAGACAAGAATGTGAACACTAGGAGGCAGAGATCCTTGGCAGCCATTTACAGGCTGCCTACCACATAATTTTAAATGAGGCACTTAGTCTGATTTAAACATCATGGGTAGTCATTGAAGCATTTTAAGTCAGAGGATGATGATTTATGATTTTTATTGAATTTCAAGGATACCATGGTGTGGACTGGGAAGTGAAACCAAGAAGGGAAGTTACTTTCCCAAGAGTACATCAGCAGGAACCAGCCCTGTTTTAGTTTGAATTTACTGCTGCCTCCCATACCTTCTTGTAATTCCTCTATCTCTAAATTCATATATTAGGTTCCTGTAACACCATCCCACAAGACTTATAGAGACGATGCATGTACATCTGCTAAACTTCCATACAATCTAGAATGATCCTCATGGTTCAGGTGGGGAGACTGGAAGACCCAAGAGGAGGCACAATGCCTTTTCCAGGGTCACAGAACTGGTAGGAGAAGGAGTAAGGTCTGAACAGAGCTCTACCTACTCAATACTGGGGTCTTGAAATTCTCAGGCCTTCCTAATGCCTGTAGGAATGACTATGTTGGTATAAATGTAGATTTAAATAGATGACAAGGGAGAAGAGAGTCAGCAACCCAGAGGGGCCTTAGGTCAGATTTTACCCAAGGTGGGGGCACATGTAAAGACACCCCAGGAAGGAACTTCACTTTCTTGGAGATCTAAAGGAACAGAACATGGAAACCTGGTAACCAGTTACCAACATGGTAGACATAGCCACTTACTAAGCTCAACTGAGCAGAGATGCTCAAGAGAACAAGATGTTTTCTTGCTTGCCTGCTTCCCAGGGCTCTCACCTCAGTAAAACACAAAGTGAGAACCTTTTCCAAAGCTGCAGCCATTGGCTAAGGCTTCACCACAGAAACATCTCGCCATTTAGCAGGAAGCACCAAAAGGAAACATATGGTGACACAGGGCAGGGGAAGGAACACCAGGTAAATACTTGGGATCCTGTCTGGGCAGTCTCAAAGCAATTCTCACCCCAGCATGTGTGTGTGGAGTGGAGGATTATTGGGGGTGGTCAGGCCTAGGGCAGGAGCAGGTTCTTGGTGGGATAGGATCCTGGTGGGCCTATAATGTTCATACCCAGATCAGGGCTGCCACGGCAGGAAGGGGAGAGTTGGCATGGGGAAAACCTAACCAGATGTTAAGCAAAAGCTGTTGTTTACATTCCTGAGGGAAGTCTGTGCAGACAGGGTTCTGTATCTAATATGGGGAGAAGAACAACATGTGGGATCACCCCTTGTGGTTATAGCCAGGCAGGAAGCTAATTCTTCCAGGCCTAGCTGCTGGGCACTGTCTTTGAAAAGATCCACCCAGAAAAATTGGTGAGAAGCTGATAATAGAATCATATACACCATGTCATCAAGCAAAGAGCAAGCACAACAGTAAGGGCCAGTGCATGCCAAAGGTGAGAGTGAATGCAGAGTGGTCTCTATACCTAGGGTCCAAAGATAGTGAGGGGGGGCTTCCCAGACCCCAGCCTGGCAACTCCCCAAGCTCCCTCCCTGGGTTTTCCTGATTATTAATCCAGGGCCCCACTCACAAAGTTATCTGAGCTGACATCACTTCCTAAATCCCACTGCCCAGTCCCTGACTTGTTCATGTAGCCACTCTCCCAATTCTTTGAAGTAATACCAAAAAAGACGTTTTATAATGTTTTTACTTCATTTTGAACCATGACATTCTTTGCATTTTGTGATTGTTTGGTTGTTTTTATTATCTGACCTACGTATCCTGTGTTTGACTGTCCTTACACAACTTCTCTAATATCACTAATCATCAAGCCTAGAAGAACATTCTTACCAAATGAGGGTAAGGGGATATTACTATATATCCCTGTTTCTGTAAATTCCTATCCTGAGGAACATGGCACAGTGAACCCCTTGAGACCAAGGGTCTGGACTGAAGAATGTTCACAAACAGATGTGCTTAACCACATATTTTTGTCATAGATATTTAACCTCTGATGGCACTTGATGTGATTCCTTTTGGTTGTATTTCAGCAGAACTACATAGAGATCATGTTTCTCTCTTTCTATTCTAATGCTCTTCACACACTCAGAATAGACCCCCAGAAACAGTGATGCTGGACTGAAGTATGTGCATAACTAAAATTTTAATAATTAGAGAAGATAACTTAAAAAAGAAGTCATCTCAGTTAAGTTACCAAGAGCAATCTATGAAGATGGAGACTTCCCTACTCCAAGCCAGCCATTGGTATTACCATTATTTACCTTTTGTTAATCTGGTGGCACAGCAGATAAAAGAATCACACGTGTCACCTTTGTCCCAGCATCAGTGTTAAATGTGTCAGCTTTGAGTTTGGCCAGGACTAACATGATGAAGGAAATAAAAGCTGGTAGGCTAGAGACAGTGGTGGGATACCTGGTGCCTGCCTTCTAGAATGGGAACTTCTCCTTCATCACCAACTTCCTTTGCAGCTACAGAGATTTGACTACCATCCAAGAGGTCCTGTACCTTCTCTTTACAATGTGAGCACCTCACCCCAGCACAGGCACCCATTTGCCACATACTAGCAGTTTATCTTGGGAATGTCACTTTACCTCCTTGAGCTCAGCTGGCTCCGCTGAAAAGTGGGTTGAGAGAGGACAAACTTCACAGTGTTAATATGAGGATTAGCAGGGATAAGTCATGGGAAGCATTCAACCAGTGCCTGGCTCTGGAAAATGGGTTTCTGGTGTTTTCTTCTTCCTATGAAGAAGAGCTCTGACTCACCCCTCTCTGTGGCCATGGGCAAATATACTTTCCCATTTCTAAAGAAGATCTGAGATTCCATCTCTGTGGCCCCATCCTTTGGATAGCAAAAAAAGGGCCCCTGAGCGCTGGTGGAGGAGACTCAGGGCCTCTCAGTTATCTGGGAAGGTGCTGCTTGGGGCTCATTCATTCAAAAAGTAATATACTGATGCCTGCTATTTGTAAGCACATCTGTAGGCATTTGGCATAATTTAATAAATAAATGAAACACAACTTCCTTTCCCCTGGGTTACCATTCTAGTTCCACAACACCCATCATAAGCAGTTAATGTACACAGTACATTAGAAGTAATGATCTCATCTAGGAATGGATACATCCTCCCAAATACTGAGGGGATGGTGGAAGCTTGGACTAACTGAAAACAGAGTAGACTTTGGGACAAGTATGAGGGTCTCTTGTCTCCAATGAACAGTGGGCATCAATGTGTATTGAGAGACTGAGGCTCTGGAGGGGGCTGAGCTGGGTCCCAAACATCTGATGATACTCCATAGAGGATTCAGGTCTAAGGACTTCTGCCTGTAGAAAGAAGGATCTCAAAGAGAGCTCTGGATGAGACCCTGCGCCCCTGAGGAGGAAAGGGGAGGCTGGGGTCTCAGGGCCAGTCCCTGGAAGAATCAATCCCCACCACAGCCCATTTCCAGCTCTGTTTTCCCCACCCAATACTCTTCACCCCATGAACATGGTCCCAAAAAGGGAGTTGTGGTGAGCAACACATTCACAAATTTCAATCAAGGGAACTCAGCTGCAGTAGGGCTGAGCAAGGCTTTCTCCACACCTATCAGGAGAATACTTTCAGTGGAAGATGAACACACACAGTAGAATAACACAGCACACTGGAGTTTCAGCTACAGACTGAGGTGCAACAACAGTCCCTGGGAAAGGCATGAGGATATACTCTGCTTAATCTCATATTCATAAGATATTTGAGATCAAGGTGAAATGAACAAAGCAGACACAGCCCTGCCAGCCCTTACAAAATTGGTATTTCTATGGGGAGAGGGGCCAAGAAAGATAGACAGAAAAGTATGTCATGCTTTCTTCAAAGGCAGAACTGGGAAGAATAATGTTTGAGGGTGCCCTAAAATTGAGATTCTTTCCTAGACCTTTGCTGAATGACCATGCCTGCTTCTGCTAGGACAGCCAAAGGGTGGTTGATGTGTGGGAGAGAGGGTGAGCCTGACTTGTTGAAGATTAGGGTCAGGCACTGGGGACCAGCTCCACCAGGGGTGTTGTGGGAGGGCAGTGGGAAGGAAAGGCCAGGCCTCTGACTCTGTTTCCCTCCTCACTATGCCCAGCACCATCTCCTTCATCCTCAACACCTGGCTGTATGATTTCTCTGAGGATATCTGACAGTGCCCAGACTTCCTGGACCTCCATGTGCTGCTGACCTACCAATAGCTCAATCTGCCTGGATCAGAGCTGGAGCAGTTTGCTCAGCTTCTCTTTAAACAGCATGAGCAAGCACAGACCATGAGGCAGAGGCAGAGGGTGAGCAGTAGTGGTGGTGGGTGCCCCTGGGCAGGTGATGGGGGAAACTGGGGGGCAGGACATAGTGAAGAGTCTCAGGGGCTGGTGTTTGACCAGAATCAAAGACAGAAGTAACCTTAGATCACACATCGAGTGGACTAAAGTCTTGGAGGGTTTCTGTGTTTGGGTGTTTGGGCTTGGGATTCTCAAAGGCAGTGGGATATTTTGCTGTTTTGAAAGCAATGGGGTAGAAGTCATGTGGATGAACATTTCTCCTTTTGCAGCTCAAGCACTAGTTCCAGAGGCAGGCCTACAACCAGACCTTGAGCTAGCCTTGCCTGCAGTACCACCTCTGCCACCAGATCCAGCTCCAGATGCAGCTTCTGGGTTGCAGGTAGCTCAAATTTTAGAGGCATCTCTAGAGTCAATTGTAGTACTTTCTCTAGCAGTTGCTAATGAGCTAGAGAGTGCAGGAGTCTCTCCCTCTCCCAAACCAAGCCCTCCCTTGAGAGAGGAGCTGTGGACCCTCTTCCAGTTGGTGAGGAGGGCCCCAGCACTGATCCATTGATGTTTAATCTAAGGTCCCTGCAAGAGCCAAGGGCCACTGCTTTCTGGGCTTTAGGACAAAAGAGACAAGAATGAGTGAGAAGGGAGGATTTGGAAGAGAGGTGGCAGGGTAATTCATTTCTGTATAAAACGCAAAAAAAAAACAAAACTAACCATTTGGGTAGGGATACTATTTTTTTGTAAATAGCAAGTTCTTGACAAGAATATTACATTAAATTTCTGCTTCTACGATAGCATGGAATTGCAGTTTTGTTCTTCATTTCCTGTGTTAATTAAAAGGAATACAAACTCATTCTTTCCTCCTTAAGTTAAAAAAGATTTGTGAGTCATCATGCTTTTGACATGTGAAAAGTTCTAAGGGTCATCCATCCTTCTCTGGTTTGCTGAAAGAACACACAAATCCCCATGTTGCAGAGTAGATGTGCATTTCAATATCAATAAATAGAGAGGAACAGAGACACCTGGGATGAGGATTGAAGGGGCATTTAGAGGGCACAGCCAAACTTCTGAAATGTGGGTGTCTTTAAAAAATCACAATTTTAAGGACCACTTCTGACAGTTTTTGGAGAAAGAGGGAATATTTTCTGGTTCTCATGCTAAGGCTTATTTTGACCTCTGATTTTAGGAATTTGTAGTTTTCAAGGTGAACTCTAGAATTCCAGCACTAACTGGGGGGAAATATAAAGAGTTCAAAAATTATGATGTGGAAAGGGAAAAGATAGAGGAAGATTGCTAGCAAGTGGACTAAGAGCAGGAAGGACTGTGCATCCTCAGCCCCATCTAGGGAGTGACATGGTCAAGCAGTTACCTTAGATTGTATCCTCCAGAGATCCTGGGTCCTGAGCTCAGTAATTGTTACCTGGTTGGTTTGTATCCAGGGCAGACATTTGTGATGCAGCTTTTAAGGCTACAGCTGGGCCTCCTGTCATAAGCATTACTCTCCCTATGAACTGGTATTTGACTAGTGTGGGTGTAGGGAATGGGGAGTCATGGTTTAATTGGTACAGTTTCTCTATGAAGTAATGGACAAGTTTGGCAGTGGATGGCAGTGACAGTATCATGAATGTAAATAACATCACTGAATTGCATAATTGGAAAGTAAGTAAATGGAAAATTTTAAGTATGTTACCAGAATAAAACTGTCAAACATAGAACTATACAACACAGAGAACCCTAGAGTTAACTATGGCATACACTTAAGAGTATAATTCTAATAATGCTATTTCATCAGTTATAATAAAAATACTGCATTAAGGCCAAGAGTTAATAATAGGGAAAACTTCCAGTGAAAGGGTTATATGGAACTCTGTAGTTTATTCGTGATTTTACCACAAAACTACATCTCTAATAAAAATATTTTTAAAAATAAAAAGGCATTTAAAAAGCAAAGCAACATGCAACATTAATTCAACAAAGAAAAAATGCTGTGAACATGCCAATTGCTGCAGAAAAACCACTTGTCAACATCCAATGCCTTTTCATGATGAAATACAAAAAACAAACAATCCAAGCAAAGTGAGACTAAATAGCTAGCGTCATAGTGGTGAAAGACTATAAACCTTCCTTGACAGGATCAGGGACAAATCAAGATGCTGTTTTTGCCACTGCTATTCACTACTGTCAAAGATGTCCTAACCAGAGCAATTAAGGCAAGAAAAAGGAGGACAATGCATCCAAATTTGAAAGGATGAATGAAAACGATCTGTATTTAGAAATGATATGATTTATATATAAAAAACCCTCTAGAATTCACAAAATACTGTCACACCTAATAAACAATCCACAAAGCTCCACAAGAGTTTATTGTATTTCTGTAACATAGCAACAAGCAATCTGAAAATTAATAAAGCAATTTATTTTACCACAGCACCGGAAAGAATAAAATATTTAGGAAGAAATTTAACTAAGGAAGTGCAAGATTTGTTATCTGAAAACTACAAACCACTGATGTAACACATTCAAGGAGGGGGACCTGGGGAAGACATTTTAGGAGGCTGACATTAATGAAAACTTATGACTGAACTATGGACGGGGCGCAAGTTGTCCCACGGCCACTGTATCTTCCTGCGTCGGTACCGCACAAGGAAGCCCTCATCCTCATGGGACACAGCGACCATCTTGGGCCCTAAAAGGCAGGTTTATTTCACTTGGTCGGAGGTTCAGTTGGGTCAAAAAGATGAGTCAGTCTCTCTCTCGTGGAAGCCTGTGCAGCAAAGGAAACTTGGGAGTTCCCTGTATTGCTCTGGACAGGCGCCCCCTTCAGGCCACAATCAGAATCTCTGAAATTAAGTTTCATATTTTTCAGTGCTATAAATCTGCAAGTTCAAAGGAAATGGAGCTAAATGTCAAATGCCTTGATGAGAACCTATGCAAATAATTAGAAGAAAAGTACAGGGTAAATATACAAAACTCAATTCATTTCCCCTTCCCTGAAATGAACAATGAAATAAAAAAACACACAGACAAATGCATTTATAAAAGTGAACACATGCAACAAATCCCTTTGGTCAAACCTAAAAAAATATGTATCTTTATCCCATAAACTATGAAAACCTTGAAAAAAATTTTAAAGTTAAATAAACGGAGAAATATTCCTTTTTCATGGTGGGTAGATTCAATATTTTTAAGTTCTTGTACAAAATCTCAGAAATGCAATTTGTAGATATTTGTGAATGGTTTCTACACCTAGAATAGCATGCAAAACACTTAAGAAGAACAAAATGAAGATCCCAAGTGCCTGTTTCCAATTCTTATTACAATATGACATTAACAGAGTGACTTTGGCTGACTTTGGCACACACAAAAAAGAAAAGAACAAAATAGCCCATATATAGACCCCTGAAAATATTTTCAAGTGAACATAATCGTTCAAACAAATAGAAATGGAACAACTAGATGGCCATATAGAAAAAAAAAACAATAATCAAAGTTATAAACTTTACATCTTATACAGAAACCCACCCAAAAGAGTTTCAATGTATGGCAGTTTGATATTATATATGAATTCCAAAAAGAGACATAGATTATGTTTGTGAGCTGGTCTGCTCCTCTGGGTGTGATACCCATTGGGTATAATAAATCAAGATGGTTTATTTTTAATTGATTAAATCAGGATTAGGACATTGATTCAACCATGTCATTAGGGCATCATCAGAGTTGAGTCCCCACCCCCTTGGTGGGCTATAAAAATGGGCACTCACTCAAGAAAACACACAGAAGGAGATACACAGAGGGGAAAACATAGTTCCATAGACATGGAAGTACAGAGAATTTTGATGCTGGGGCCCTGAAACACATGAGCCATTTGCCTGATAATTTTCAGCTGAAGAGAACAGAGCACATGAGCCCCAAGGCAGCCTACAGCTGAGAGTGGAAGAAGCTGAGCCCACAGAGCCTTAAGAGGAAAGAGGAATGCTGAACTCTCCCAGACTTCACCTACCATCTTGCTCCAACACGTGGCAACTGACCTTGGGTGAGGAAGTAATCTTGAGTTGTACTCTTTAGAGCCGTGTAACTGCTAAGTTTTTATCCCAAATACTCTTTCTAAAAGCCAACCGATTTCTGGTAGTTTGCCTCAGCACCCCTTTGGCAGACTGTACACTAGGCTTATGAGTAAGATGTAATATGATAAAAATTTGAAAACCAATAGAATAAGGAATTTGCATGACCTTACATTTGCTGATGAGTTTTTATATGCAGCATCTAAAGATCATGAAAGGAAAAGGAGGTAATGGGACTTTTTTTTTTTTTTAAGTTAAAAATTCTATTCTGTGGAAAACACTGTTAACTGAATGAAAAGACCTCAAGCCTGCACTGGGAGAAAATTTTGTAAAATACACACATTGAAAATGGACTTGTACGAAAATATACAAAAGGCTTACATAGCTCAATAAAAAGAAAACAAACTGCACAATTAAAAATTTGGAAAATGACTGGACACCTCACCAGTTAGGTATACAATTGGCAAATAAGCACACATAAGGATACTTAACATCACTTTTCATTATAGGAAAGTAACTTAAACCAACAATGAGAGACACTACCTACTCACTGGAATGGCTAACATCCAAAGAACAGACAATCCAATTGCAAGCAATGATGTGGAACAGCAGGAACTCTCATGATGTGTTGCTGGAAGAAATGCAAATGGCACAGTCACTTTGGAAGACATTGTAGCATGTCTTATGAAAAAAAATTTTAGCATGTGACTCATCAATCACACTCCTGGATATGAACCCAAGTTTGTTTGATAACTAATGTCCACATAAAAAAACAGTACCCATATATTTATAGCAACTTTTAGTTATAATAACCAGTAGCTAGGAAAAACCAAGATGTCCTTCACTAGGTGAATGGATAACCAAACTGTGCTTGATACAACTATGCCTTGGGATACTACTCAGCAGTAAAAAGGAAAACACTTTCCTGACACATACAGATGTGGAAGCATCTCAGATTTACACTATTAAGAAAAAGAAGCTGGTCAGAAAAGGCCACATAATGCATGATAAGTCTACATCTGCTTTTTATTCTTGGGGTATGATATTGGGGACCTCTTTGTTTGCACATAACAGAAATATGTGCTCCAAAGATTCTGTCAGAAGAAAGTTCAGATACCCATGCAAGTGTTATTTTTGTTTAAGATCAGGAATGCAACAGGGAAAAGAGAAGATATTAAGTGGTTTCCTCTCAAATCACAGCACCATAAAATGAGTTAAGCATAAGTCCATCTGCTAGAGAGATAGATAGTTAAACAAAACAAACAAACAAACAAACATTCTGCCTCTTGTCTCTTACATTATTCCAATAAAAAGAAATACAAAGTTGAGCCCAGGAAGAAGTCTGATTTTCTTTAAGTCTCCAGAGTAGTCTCCAAGTACAGGACTCTAGATGGGCCTTTTTAGTTGAGATATATGTGTCCATGGTTCAAACACCCTGTAATTTAGTTGTAGTGTCAGAAGTTAAATGAACTTGGTAGGGTCTTTTTTAATGAGGATCTGTCACTTTGATGGAGCAAGACCTGAAGGAATACTCATGGAAAATTCCACCTAACCTTTTGTTTCAGCTTCCTTTTGCTTTCAGAAACTAAGTACAGGATGCCAGTAACTACAATACCAGTCTGAGCCACCTGCTAGTAACCACAAGACCAGCCCAAGATAATCCTTTCCAGACTGGCCACTATGGCCCATGTGCAAAAAGTACTGGCTGAAAGGAAAGACCACCTGTTCATGACAAGCCTGCCACCCTTGTCTCATCCCAATCTCCCATAAAAGAACTCTAGCCCTGTCCCTTTGGGAAGAAGTTAAAATATGGATACTTTCTTTTCCATTTTTTACCAAAGAATAAAGTTTCTGTTCCACTTTACTAATCTGGTCTCATTCAATTGGCTCAAGTGATTCCAGATGAGAGACAGTTAAGGGGTCCAACACAATAAATATTTGGTGACTCCACGTGGACTAGCCTCAGCCCTCTTCTGTACTATAATACAGGGTGCTAGGGAGGAGGAGGAATAAGATGGGGCTCTCTGCTGCCCAATCATTTAGGCCTCCTTTTTTGTTTTAGAAGGTATCAGGGATTGAACCCAGGACCTCTTACATGGAAAGCAGGCACTCAATCACTGATACAACCATTCCCCAATGAAAGTTGTTTTTTTGTTTGTTTGTTTGTTTAGGGGGATTTTCATTTTGTCTTTAGGAGGTACTGGGGATCTAACCCTAGATCTCGTACTTGGGAAGCAGATGCTCAACCACTTGAGTTACATCTGCTCCCCAGGCCTCCTCCTTTTTGCCTCCTGAGTTTGCAAATGGACATCAGGGCCACAGGAGTCCATCCCCTTTTGTGAACACTAGTGATCTGAAGGCTCTTTAGCAATAGGACAGGCTGTTTAGCAACAGAACAGGTAAAAGGGAGCTCTACAGGAAGACAACTGGCGATGCCTGGTTGAAGGGGCATTGGTCATGATGCCTGAGCAATGGTCTTCTGGTCTTAGAGGTAGATGGAAGGAAAGGTAATCAATGTCCATGGAAAAGCTTTTATACCACTGGGGGTTGGCCTGGCACCCTATCTTCCTTCCTATTTTGTCACCTCTCTGGCCATGCTGGCCCATCTCTTTACCCAGGCATACTGTATTAATTCAATTCTTTCCAATCCATCTATATTCGGGATTGCTGGTGAGCATTCTGTCCATTTTTTTACTTCCCATATTAAAATAAATTTTAAGTGTTACACATGCATGTGTTTACAAATGTTATATCTTTCCCGTTGGTTGATCCATTTTTGTTATGAAATGTCCATCGTTTTCTATAGAGGTAAAGATAAGTATATGCATATGCCATGAAAATTAAGTTGGTATCAAATAATATATTATTTTATATATTTAGGATGCTAAATTTTAACCCCATGGTAACCACAAGAAAAGTAAATGAAAATATATCCATATAGGAAAAGGAAGGCAATCAATATGGTATAATTCAAAACGTCAAAGAAATATAACAGTGGGGGGAAAGGGTAGTGTTTAAAATGAATTGTTACCTTAGGAAATAACTTCTGGATAAAATTAAATTCATAATAATAACAATTTGAAATATTGGCAGAGTAGACTAGGCTGAAGGGACAGAAGTTTGAGTAAAATTATTCTAGATACATCATTCTTATTATGTTTATGTACTAATCAAGAAAATTAATATATTTTAATAAAATGCAGACTTCTGGTCCTCCATCCCAAACCTAAGATCAAAATACCTAGGTATGAGGTACAGAAAGTAGTATTTTAAAAATGTTCCCTACAAGAATTTCATGTACAATAAATTAGGAGACATTCTTTTGGGACACTGTAATGAATATAACTGTCAGGGTGAGAATCATTGATGTAGTCATATATTTAGGTTCTTCTCTTCGAGGTTTCACTGATCACTAAAAAATTACTACTGAATATTAACCACCCACCAAAATGTCTTTATCAAGTGAAACTTTATAATTTTTATTATGATCAAAAAACATTTTATTTTATTTACCAAGAAAGGGTTCATTATTTGCTATAAAAATATTCATTGACTTTTTTATTATTCTTTTTTATTCATTGTCTTTAAGAACAGTTGTATGCTACTTAATTCTTCCTGTAAATGCTACCAGTTTCAGCATTGTTGCATTAGGAAAACGCTTTTCTTTAAGAAAGGTATATTTTCTTTTCTCTGAAAAAGAACTATGTAATTGATTTTCTGCTGAAGAAATCATTATTCAACAAAAATGATAAAGCAAGTCTCCTCTAATGGAAGGGGCTGCGGGTCAGAACTGTGTACTCTCAGGTTTCCCATATAACTCCTCTATTAATTTCTTGGCTGCTAAAACAAATATCATAGCATGGATTGGCTTACAAACAGGAATTTATTGACCCAAGGCTTCAGAGGATAGAAGGCTTTCTTCAACCCAGGGTCAATATCTCCTGGCTGGCCAGCAATCCTGGTGTTCCTTGGCTTTTCAGTCACATGACAATGCAGAGGGCCATGTGTTCTCCTTTCTCTTCTGGGTTCCATTCAATTCCAGGTTTTGGTTGCTCCCAGAAGCTTCCAATCCTTGTCCAATTTCCTTGGCTTATGAGACCATCAGCCACACTGGATTAACACCCCATATTCAAAGGTTCTATTTACAAAAGGGTTCACACCCAAGACCAAGGGTTGGAATCTGAACATGCCTTTTGTGGGAGACATTATTCAATCACCAACCCTTCTGTATCCTCCAGTCCCTCACCTTTCCAATGTGTCACAGAAAGAATTCCAAAAAGTCATTAAGGCCAAGTGAAATATCACTTTGGAAATCAGCATCTCAAACTACCACAATTCTCACTTTGTTCTGGACACTAAAAAACTCATTCAAATTTAACACAATATTACATTCACTCTTTTTGTAAGCATATTCAGTGTTTCCTTCTTTACAGCTTACAGTGGGAGGATTTGGTGGGAGGTGCGGAGGGGCCTAAAGAGTGCAGGTTCAATTTTCTGGTCCCCTCCCCTTTTTTTGAGCTTGGAGGAGCATACCAGCTGGCTTTGAGAGAGCCTAGGAAGAGAAGAGAGGTGAATCTGATGAGAGAACCTGATTTGCCTAAATGCCCTGGGATAGCAAACTTTATCTGGGAGGTGAAGTCAGAAAATTAACTGGCCTCCCTGTAGCACACCTAAGGGAAAGGGACAGTAGGACGTATTTTCAGGCTTCCAATAGCATATTTAGGGTTTCTGGCAAGGTGTGGGTGCTCTCTTTTAAGAGAATAAGAGTCATTTTTTTAATGATGATTTGGTTCCCCAGGGACCCATTTGAATCTCCTACAGAACCCCTCACACAGCCTTCCTGCTCCCCTGGGAGAGAGGGAAGTGAGGAAGGGAGAAAGGGGGAAGGTCAGACTCCTAAGTAGTTTATTCAATTGCAAAGAGGATGCCTTGCTTGAGGTCTCCTCTGGTCTTTTTTGTTGGTTTGTTTTCTTGCTATTCCTTCCTCTTTATCCCACCATGGCCCTTTTTTATTTTTATTTTTCTCTTTTCTTTTCACGCTTCCTTTTTTCCCTTCTTTTTTCTTTTTTAATATTAGGTGCTTCAGGCAGCATTTCTCATTTGTTGTGCTTCCTCATTCTTATTTCCTCTTTTCTGTGTTATACTGATTTTGGCTACCAATGCTATCCCCTTTCCTTTACATCTTTCTATCCTCCACCATTTATTGTTTCTCTTTCATTCCACCTCTCTTTGTTTAGCCCCCAAATTTTCTGACTTTTTATTTCTAATACCTTTATTCTGTTTTCTAGCTTTTATTCACTCTATAAATTATTGTCCTTTCTTTTCTCTTTCCCTCTCTGTTGATCACACTGGTCTTTTAATTCATACTATATTCCTCTCCATATTCAGTTCACTATCTCATTATAGGTACTCCACTTTTTTTACTGTTATAACTCTACACAGCTTACATGAGTTTAATATCCATTCTCCTAGATGTCACATGGTTCTTCTGCTAACATTAACTATATATACTATGATTATACATTTTCTTTTCTTACCCCTTTTGCTTTTCTGGTCCTAGCATTTTTCTTCAAGGGAAATTAGCCAACAACAAGGAAATAGAATAAGAAGAACAAAGTGACAAAGAGAAGACTTAACATGCACACAAAAACAAAAACTAACTACACCCTGAAACAAGATGAAGAAGCTAATCAACTGAATAAACTCATCAATATAAAATGATGACCAGACAGCAACAAAAAACTACAAACCATACCAATAATCAGGAAAACATGGCCCAATCCAAAGAACAAACTTAAAACCAGGAAGAGGAATGGAACATTGAACAACTAATCAAAGCTTACAAAACATATACAATGGACCAATTTAATGAAGTGAGAGAAGAGATTAAGGATATTAAGAAAACACTTAGAGAGCATACAGAAGAAATTGTAATCATACCCAAAAAGATAAAGGATATGATGGAGATGAATGGCACAGTTGAAGAAATCAAAAATACACTCTCAGCAAATAACAGCAGATTTGAAGAAGCAGAAGAAATAATTAGTGATGTGGAATACAGTATATCTGAAACCAAACAGATGGTAGAATTGATCAATAAAAAGATAGAAAAAATCCAGCAAGGACTTAGGGACCTGATTGATAATGCAAACTGCACAAACGTGCATTATAGGCATCCCAGAAAGAGAAAAGAAGGGAAAGGGGACAAAAGGGGTGTTGGAGGAAATAATGGCTGAAAAATTTCCAAACCTATTAAAGGAGATAGATGTACATGTCCAGGAAGCACAATGTACCCCAAACAACATAAATCCCAGTTGATCTACACCCAGACATGTATTTGTCAAATTATCCAATGCTCAAGAGAAAGAGAAAATACTGAACACAGCAAGAGGAAAAGGAGCCATCACATATAAAGGTGGCTACATAGGATTAAGGGCTGATTTCTCATCTGAAACCACAGGAGCAAGAAGGATGTGGTATGACATAGTCAAGGTACTAAAAGAAAAGAATTTCCAAACAAGAATACGATATCCAGCAAAGCTAGCATTCAAGGAACCTGCCCTTCAAGAAATACTAAAGGAAGTTTCTGCAGGAGGAAAGAAAAAAACAGGAGAGACAGAGGTGGAGGGGAATGAACACAAATCCAAAGAAAACATGGCTAATATATGTAATTCCTTGAAAGAAGTAACACTAGGGAAGGGAACTTGGCCCAGTGGTTAGGGCTTCCATCTTCCATATGGGAGGTCTGCAGTTCAAACCCCCGGCCTCCTTGACTTGTGTGGAGCTGGCTCATGCACAGTGCTGATGTACACAAGGAGTGCTGTGCCACACAGGGGTGTTCCAACATAGGGGAGCCCCATGCACAGGGAGTGCACCCCATAAGGAGAGCTGCCCAGCGCTAAAGAATGTGCAGCCTCCCCAGGAATGGCACTACACAAGGAGAGATGACACAACAAGATGACACGACCAAAAGAAACACAGATTCCCATGCTCCTGACAACAACAGAAGCAGACAAAGAAGAACACGCAGCAAATAGACACAGAGAACAGACAACTGGGGTGGGGGGAAGGGGATAGAAATAAGTAAGTAAATCTTTATAGAAAATGAAAGTAATAACACTGAATGTCAATGGATTAAACTCACCTGTTAAGATATGCAGATTGGAAGATTGGATATGGAAATATGATCCATCTATATGTTGTCTACAAGAAATACATCTTAGACCCAGGGATTCAAGGAGACCAAAAGTGAACAATTAGAAAATAATCTTACAGGCAAACAATAACCAAAAAAGGGCAGGAATAGCTATATTAATATCAGACAAAATAGACTTTAAATGCAAAACTATTGTGAGAGACAAAGATGGATACTACATATTACTGAAAGGGATAATTTTTCAAGAAGAAAGAACAATCATAAATATTTATGCCCATAACAAGGGTGCCTCCAAATACATGAGGCAAACACTGGAGAAAATAAGTGACGGAATAGATGTCTCTACAATTATAGTGGGGGATTTTAATACCCCACTATCACCATTGGACAGGACACCTCAAAAGAGAATCAATAAAGAAACAAAAACTTTGAACAGTATATTAGAGTAGCTGGACCTAATAGACATATACAGAATATTACACCCAAATAAAGCAGGATATATATACTTCTCAAGTGCACATGGATCATTGTCTAAGATAGACCACATGCTCAGTCACAGAGAATGTCTCAATGAATTCAGAAAGATTGAAATCCTGCAAAATAACTTTTCTCATCACAATGGAATGAAGCTGGAAATATGCAATGGCCAGAGATCCAGATATGGCATCAAGATACGGAAGTTAAACAACACACTCTTAGAGAAACCGTGGGTCAAGGAGGAAATCTCAAAAGAAATCAATAACTACCTTGAAATTAATGAAAATGATAACACAACATATCAAAACCTGTGGGATGCAGCAAACACTGTTCTGAGAGGGAAATTCATAGCCATAAATTCATACATCAAAAAAGAAGAAAGAGCTAAAATTGAAGAATTAACTGCACACTTGGAGGAATGAGTAAAAAAAAAAACAAACTAACTCCAAAGGAAGAAGAAGAAGAAGAAAAAAAACAAAGGTAAGAGCAGATCTAAATGAAATAGAAAATAAGAAAGCACTTGAAAAGATAAACAAGACCAAGAACTGGATTTTGAGAAGATCAACAAAATTGAGAAACCCTTAGTGAGACTAACAAAGAAAAAAAGAGAGGAGATGCAAATACACAAAATAACAAATGAGAAAGGTGATATCACCACTAACCCCACAGAAATAAAGACTATCATAAGAGGATACTTTGAAAAACTATATTCCAACAAAAATGGCAATTTAGAGGAAATGGACAAATTCCTAGAAACACATAAGCAGACCATATTGATGAAAGAAGAAATTGATGATCTTAACAAACCAATCACAAGCAAAGAGATAGAATCAGTCATTAAAAATCTCCCATCTAAGAATAACCCAGGGCCAGACAGCTTCACAGGTGAATTCTACAAAACATTCTGGAAAGAACACCAATCCTGCTGAAATTATTCCAAAAAATCAAAACAGAAGGAACATTGCCTAACTCCTTCTATGGTGCCAACATTACCCTAGCACCAAAGCCAAACAAAGACACCACAAGAAAGGAAAATTACAGACCAATTTCTCTAATGAACCTAGATGCAAAACTACTTAACAAAATACTTGCTAATCATATTCAACAACACATTAAATGAATTATACACCATGATAAAGTGGGATTTATTCCAGGTATGCAAGGATAGTTCAACATAAGAAAATCAATCAATGTAATACACTATATAAACAGATTGAAGGAAAAAAATCACATGATTATATCTATAGATGCAGAAAAAGCATTTGACAAAATACAGCACACTTTCTTGATAAAAACACTCCAAAAGATTGGAATACAAGGAAATTTTTTGAACATGATAAAGAGTATATATGAAAAACCTACAGGCAACATTGCTTACAATGGAGAAATCCTAAAATCCTTCCCTCTAAACTCAGGAACAAGACAAGGATGTCCATTGTCTCCACTCCTATTTAACATTGTCTTAGAAGTACTTGCTCGACCAGTGAGGCAAGAACCAGATATAAAAGGCATTCAAATTGGAAAGGAAGAAATCAAAATTTCATTATTTGCAGATGACATGATCCTATACATAGAAAACCCTGAGAGATCTACAACAAAGCTTCTAGAACTCATAAATGAGTTCAGTAAAGTCGCAGGTTATAAGATCAATGTGGGGAGAAGGCCATTCAGGAAGAAGCCAGGCAGCTGAAGTGGAGAAGGCCATTCAGGAAGAAGCCAGAAGTCAGAGGAACCTGGAAATGCAGACACAGGAGGAGACTAAGGCTAGCATGTGTGATGGTAGGCAGAGCTACAGGGACCCCAAGGACGGGGACAGCCAGCACCAGGAAGCAGCAGACTCCAGGAGAAGAATACGTGACAAAGCCTGAGTGAGTTCTCCCTGGATCCTGCAGTTTAAACATGGGAAGCAAGAGATTAAAGGGACACTGCACCTCTGTGTTACTCAAATGTGGCCAGTCTCGAAGCCAAACTCAGCATGTCAATGCAATGCCTTCCCCCCAGCGTGGGACATGACACCCAGGGATGAGCCTCCCTGGCACCAAGGGATCACTACCAAGTACCAGCTGATGATGCAACTCGGAAATGACCTTGAATTAAAGGTTCAACACCGACCAGGAGAATATCCCTGTCTACATATAATAACAGGAGTTAAAAATGCTGTTTGACCTAAATTAAGGGGGAAATGGAAAGGACAAATGAGTTTATATGGCTATGAGTCTCTAAAAAAGAGTCTGGAGGTTGTCAGAAGGATTGCCCTTATGCACACCTGAGCAGAGTCTGAGACAGGTACAGTAGATACAACCCCAGGTATTGGTCCTTTTGAGGCCTAAAGAGACCCACAGGTTCTATGGTCATGGCAGATGGGGTTCACTGCCCTGTCAGTTGACCCTTCTCTGGAGCTGGTGTTTCTGCGTGATGGAGCTGGACTCAGATGGGATCTCTTTTCACAAGCCTTTCATGCTATTTTACTGGAATTGTAGTTGGTGCTGGGGCTTAAGATATATCTAGGGGATTTGAATCTCTGGACTGACAATATGATAGCCAGGCCCTGACCTCAACAGACTTCAGCTCCTACACTCTGATTTATTGGACTTACCCCACTCAGCTAACATGGAGTTGAAGAATGTCAACCACCACACCATGGAGCCTAGAGTGCCTACAACTGAAAGCAGGAGGATTGCATCCAATATCCATGTGGAATCTAAACCCCCTCTTGACATAGATGTGGAATGGACACAACCAAGCCAAGATCCACAGGAAGGAGGAATACAGTAAGGATCAGAGTGGACTTAATGAGATTCTATTCATGAACTATTGTGGTTAATAATCGAGAAAATGTGGCACTGATGTGGAAAAAGTGGCCATGGTGGCTGCTGGGTGCAGGAAAGGGGAGGAAGAGTAGAGATGTGGAGGCATTCTAGGGACTTGGAGTTGTCCTGGGTGGTGCCCCAGGGACAATTGTCAGATGTTGTATGTCCTCCCATGGCCCACTGGATGGAACATGGGAAAGTGTGGGCTATGGTGTGGACCACAGGACATGGGGTGCAGCGGTGCCCGGAGATGTACTCACCAATGCAATGGATGTGATATGATGATGGGGGAGTGTGTTATTGCGGGGGGAGTGGTGGGGTGGGGGCGGTGGGGGCGAATAGGGACCTCATATTTTTTTTAATGTAATATCTTTTTTAAAAATGAATAAATTGAGTAGAATTTGAAAAAAAAATCAATGTGCAAAAATCAGTAGCATTTCTGTATACCAATAATGAACAAGATCAGGAGGAAATCAAGAAACAAATACCATTCACAATAGTAAGTAAAAAAATCAAATACTTAGGAATAAATTTAACTAAAGAGGTAAAAAACTTATACACTGAGAACTATACAAGACTGTTCAAGGAAATCAAAAAAGACCTAAAGAAATGGAAGAATATTCCTTGTTCATGGATAGGAAGACAGAATATTATTAAGATGTCTGTCCTACCAAAACTGCTCTATACATTCAATGCAATCCCAATAAAAATCAACACAGACTTCTTTAAGGAACTAGAAAAACTAACTATGAAATTTATTTGGAAAGGAAAGAGGCCCTGAATAGCCAAAGACATATTGAAAAAGAAAAACGAAATTGGAGGAATCACATTTCCTGACTTCAAAACATACTACAAAGCTACAGTAGTGAAAACAGCATGGTATTGGCATAAGGACAGACACACAGACCAATGGAATTGAATTGAAAGTTCTGATATAGAACCTCATATATATAGCCATGAAATATTCGATAAAGCCACCAAACCCTCTCAACTGGGAGAGAATGGCCTATTCAACAAATGGTGCCTGGAGAACTGGATAGCCATATGTAGAAGAATGAAAGAGGATTACCATCTCACACCTTATACGATGATCAACTCAAGATGGATCAAACACCTAAATATAAGAGCCAAGACCATAAAGACCTTGGAAAGCAGTGTAGGAAAACATCTACAGGACCTTGTAATAGGAAATGGCTTCATGAATATCACACCAAAAGCACAAGCAGCAAAAGAACAAATAGATAAATGGGACTTCCTCAAAATTAAAGCCTTCTGCACCTCAAAGGAGTTTGTCAAGAAAGTAAAAACGGAATCCACACAATGGGAGAAAATATTTGGCAACCATATATCTGATAAGAGACATAACTTGCATATATAAAGAACTCCTATATCTTGAAAATAAAAAGATAAACAACCCATTTAAAAAATGGGAAAAAGATTTAAACAGACACTTCTCCAAAGAAGAAATACAAATGGCTAAAAAGCACATGAAAAAATGCTCCAAATCTCTAGCTATCAGGGAAATACAAATCAAAACTACAATGAGATACCATCTTACTCCCATAAGATTGGCAGCTATGGAAAAAACAGAAGAATACAAATGCTGGAGAGGATGTGAAGAAAGGTGAACACTCATCCACTGTTGGTGGGAATGCAGAAGGATCCAACCATTGTGGAGGACAGTTTGGCGGTTTCTCAAAAAACTAACCATAGATTTGCCATATGACCCAGCAATACCACTGCTGGGTATATACCCAGCAGAACTGAAAAGAAGGACACAAACCGATATATGTACACCAATGTTCATAGCAGCATTGTTCACTATCGCCAAAAGTTGGAATCAACCCAAATGTCCATCAACAGATGAGTGGATCGATAAAATGTGGTATATACACACAATGGAATACTACTTGGCTGTAAGAACAAATACACTACAAACACACGTGATAACATGGATGAATCTTGAGAACCTTATGTTGAGTGAAGCAACCCAGGCATTGAAGGACAAATACTACATGACCTCAATGATATGAAATAAGCAAGCTGCCTCATAGAGCTAGAGACTGGAAAATAGGCTTACAGGAAATCGGGGGGTGGAGCAAGGATGTGAGCCGACATCTGCAGGGGTGGAATCTATGATGAGCTGGCCGTAAGTATGAGCACAAAGAAGAGATAAAATGGGGGCAAGGGGTTACCTTTGGGTGGGGTTTTGCGGGTTTGAGGGGGGCTGGGGATGGGCGGATGGGTAATATTGCCCACAAAATTGGGGGGAGGGAGGGGCAACATATGAACACAGGAGACTGTCAGGTGTTGGTTGAGAGTAAAATGCTGAGAAAATCATATCAAAATATAATTAGGAGGGTTACCTGTTTAGGATGCTCAGAGGGGATGGTCTGATGCGGGATGGACTCCTGGGGAATATCTGTATGCTCATTTTGCCAGGGTGGGTTGTACCATTGGGTAGAGACCCAACAAGTGAGAGTTGGGGTGGACCCACATCCTGGGGAGGACTAATGCCATCAAATGGAGAGAACTGTATCTCTAGAGAGAAATGGTGGCTCCCAGGGCATTAGGGCAGGTGAGCAAGTCAGGCCCTGAACACTGTTGCAAGTATCTCTGGACATGGCTCCTCAGGAAATGGAGATTGGCTGTCACTGTGGGCCCCAAGGCGAGGGGAAAATAGACTTTGAATGGATGGAACCAAGGTAAATGTGGGGACAAGAGAGGAGTTTCATGAAAGTACATGAGGATGAATATAAAAAATGTAATATTACACCAAAAACATATGGGGGATGACAGACTAATAATGTAAACCCTAATGTAAAACATAGGATAACTAAAAAATTTAGAAAACTGTATATCCTAAAGTATGGACCACATTGTAAGCACAGATGTCACCTTGTTTGAAAGCTATTGTTTCTGAGTCTGTACATCAGTTTCAGTAAATATGAAATGAATAAGTTAAAAGTTTATCGCTGTGGAAGGGAAAAGGTTTTATGGTGGATGTGTAGGAGTACAGTATATTGTATATATGAATTACTGTGATCTAAGACTCTTGTGAAGAGAAGCTCAATAATTAGCAAGAAAGAAAAGAAAAAGATAGGATGTAGAAATTTTTCCAAATCAATATGTACTCTAGATCTAACCTTTAAACTCATCGCTATATTCCATTTTACTAGTAAGGGAACCTGACATTATATTGGGATTCACTTTACAGGAAGTTTTGGATCACAGAGTGGTTCAACAATGGCAGCGGAGGAATACTGGTATGGGATGTTATTGAAAGGCTATATATGGTTGACAGGGAGTTATACAGGGCATATGTCCAGGGTGCATGGAAATGTTTCTATATACTCATAGTGGAAACAAAAACAACAGCTGGGGGGGTACTGGGTTCCTGGCCGGGGGTGCTCTGTCGTGATCCCTAGGGGAGCAGCGGCAGTCCCCCAGGTGCAACGGTAAGAACCAGGAAGGAATGAGGGTCCAACAGTGAGCCCCTGATACTAATGACTATGCTTGTGAGCCTATATGCCTGAAATAAGAACAAGGCCTAGAGCAGCACTGTGCCTGGGAGTTTCCTCCTGACAGCCTTCATGTTACTCAAATGTGGCCAGTCTCAAAGCCTAACTCAGCATGTAAATGCAGTGCATTCCCCCCAGCGTGGGACATGACACCCGGGGATGAGCCTCCCTGGCACCAAGGGATCACTACCAAATACCAGCTGAAGATGCAACTAGAAAATGACCTTGAATTAAAGGTTCAATGCGGATCAACAGAATATCCCTGTCTGCATATAATAACATGATTTTAAAATGCTGTTTGACCTAATGTAAGGGGGAAATGGAAAGGAGAAATGAGTTTATATGGCTACCAGTCTCTAAAAAAGAGTCTGGAGGTTGTCAGAAGGATTGCCCTTATGCACACCTGAGCAGAGTTTCAGAGACAGATAAAGTAGATACAACCCCAGGTATTGGTTCTTTTGAGGGCTAAAGAGACCCACAGGTTCTATGGTCATGGCAGATGGGGTTCACTGCCATGTCAGATGGCCCTTCTTTGGAGCTGTTGTTTCTGCATGATGGAACTTGTCTCAGATGGGATCTCTTTTCACAAGACTTTCATGCAGTTTTACTGGAATTGTAGTTGGTATTGGGGTTTAAGATATATTTAGGGGATTTGAATCTCTGGACTGACAATATGATAGCCATGCCCTGAACCTCAACAGACTTCAACTCCTACACTCTGATTTATTGGACTTACCCCACTCAGCTAACATGGAGTTGAAGAAGGTCAACCACCACACCATGGAGCCTAGAGTGCCTACAACTGAAAGCAGGAGGATTGCATCCAGTATCCATGTGGAATCTAAGCCCCCTCTTGACATAGATGTGCAATGGACACAACCAATCCAATGTCCACAGAGAAAATGTGGCTTTGGTGTTGGAAGGGTGGCCATGGTCGCTGCTGGGTGCGGGGAATGGGAGGAAGAGATGAGATGGGGAGGCGTTTTTGGGACTTGGAGTTGTCCTGGGTGGTGCTTCATGGGCAACTATGGGACATTTTAGATCCCCCCAGGGCCCACTGGATGGAACGTGGGAGAGTGTGGGCTATGATGTGGACCATTGACTATGGGGTGCAACGATGCCCAGAGATGTACTTACCAAATGCAATGGATGTGTCATGATGATGGGAGAGAGTGTTGCTGTTGGGGGAGTGGGTGGTGGGGGTGGTGGGGTTGAATGGGACTTCATATTTTTTTAATGTAATTTTTTTAAAAAAAAGAATAAAAAAACACAAACAATTAGAGTAGAAAGACAATTGCAAAACTTCCAGAACCACCTCAGACATCCCATGATTAAGATTCTGTTCCTGAAGACCCCACTCCCGCTATCAAGCTGTATTAGTCAGGGTTCGCTAGGGAAGCAGAATCAATAAGAGATATCTGTTGATAGTATGAGATTTATCAGAGTCTCTCATGCAGCTGTCGGGATGCACAAGTCCAGGTTCTGCAGGCAAGCTGCAACCAGGAGGTCCAATGAAAGTCCAAGGAAGATTTTTGATGAGTTCTGGGAGATGCTGGCTGTCCAAAGATGAGCTGGGAAATTCTCTCTCAATGCTGGAATCATTTCCCTTCTAAGAGATTCAACCGATTGGGTTAAGCATCATTCACTGCTAATGGCAATCTCCCTGATTGATGTAGTTATAACCAGCTATCTATGATTTCCCACTGCAGCAAAGTCAATGGTGACTAAAGTCCATAAGTGCCCTTGTATTACAGTTAGCCCAGTGCTTCCTTGATCAAACAACTGGGCACAATTACCTGGCCAATTTGACATGATAGCGTAAGCATCAAAGGGAGTATGTCTTTTGGCCAGTTTACCTGTAATGGAATATTAAAAGGAATGGATGTATAGAAACTGTCCATTTAGGATAGAAATATGCATAGGGTCTTAAAAAGGAATGATGTTTTGGTACATGTGACAACATGGATGAACCTTGGAGACATTATATTATGTGAAATAAGCCAGACACAAAGGGACAAATATAGTATGATCTCACTGATAGGAAATGATTAGAATAAGCAAACTCATAGACACGATCTAGAATACTGCTTACCAGGGGATGAGATGGAGAAAAAGAATTGGAAAATAAGGCATAAATGGTGGCAGGACTTGGCCCCATCCCTAGCCCCCATAGCAGCCACAACTTGCAGAAGCTGCAAGTTTATTATTAACCTGCCTCATTGTGGAAGTGTGACCATTTACTCAGAAGGAGCCACATCCCATGACATAGAACAGACCCCCATCCTGAGCCTAAATGTGCTGATACAATTCATTTACTCACAAGAATAGACAAGTGACATGACCCCACCAACCCCTCCCACACCCCTAGCACTCACTGCCCCTAGCCCACCACCCCCTAGGATCCCTACAGGCCCCTGAGTCTTACCCAAGCCCCAACACTCCCACTGACTAAGCATATTGATGTACTGTATAAATTCATAACTGCATCTGCCAGGGGTGGGCTGAAGTTTCTCTTCAGACCCCCTCCATTGGGAGAGGTTCCCAATAAATCCTTGCCTGCAATTGCTGTTCTCTGCATCCCAATTTTCTCACCTCAACATCTAATATATGGTGCCAAACCCAGGAATCTGGGAAGAGGAGACACCCACCACCATAACTTGCAACTTGAGAAGGAATGAGCAGCGGCAGCTCACTCACACTTACTCTCAGATCGTGGTTGGTGAGATTGTTGCCTTATCTTGGAAAGAGGAAGCAATGGGCAGTGGAAACTTGCCTGGGCTTACTCCTTAATCCTTATCCTGCAACTCTTGGTCCTTTCGCCCTCTCCTCGAACTCCCCAGATTGATGCACAGAGACACTTGGAGTGCATTGAGGCTGGCAGATTGGTGAGAGACCTACCCTTGCTACAGCTGTAACTCCATCCTACACCACACTCTGGTTACCAGCTGGGTGAGTTAAGGGAATTCTCTGAAAGATCCTGTTCTTTCTCCCATTGTTTTAGATAACACTGCAAACTCTAGCTAGGTCAGTGATCCTCTCCATTTTGGGTGACCATGGCAGGTGCCTGACCTGTACCCCAGAAGCTCCTCAGAAATCAGAGACTTCTGATCCTGAGTGTGGGCTGCCTGCTAATAAAGTTCTCTGGCTAACTCGGGGATGCCTGACTTGCTCAGTTAACCTTTGAGAGTCCCTGATCTCATCCCAGCCTCTGAAAATGTTCCTCCAAATAGTACAGCACTGGGCTGACTCCTTCAGACCTTAAAACTTTATATCCTGAAGGAGATATCAGACCCAAGAATCTTATCTATTGCTCCACTACAATTTGGCCTCAATACAAGTTGGAACATGAAAGTTAATGGCTGGAACATGGTACCTTTGACATACAGATCCTTAGAGATCTGAAAAACTTCGTCTAATGCAATGGCCCTCTGTCAGTCGTGTTCCTCTTACCAAATCCTATTGCTCAGTCAGAAACCTTCTCCTAAGACTCCCCCACCTAAAGACTCTTCCGATTTTGATCCATCTGAACACACTCCCCCTCCTCTTTATCCTTCCATCAGTGTCCCCTTCTGAGCCTACAGCTTCACCCAACTTAGGCTCTCCACCTCCATCCCCTCCCTCAGCTTCTTCCTCCTTTCCTCCCCCTCGTATTTGTTCCTGCAGAATGACTCCCTCCACCCCACAAATGAGCCATTCTCAGTCCCCCTACTTCCCTTTAAGAAAGTGGTGGGAGTTGAAGGTATCATCCAAGTACATGTTACTTTCACCCTCTAGGATCTTAGTCAGATAGAAGAGTGATTAGGCCCCTTCTCAGAAAATCCGGCTACATACATTAAAGAATTCCAGTACCTCACTCACTCCTATGATCTCACATGTCAGGGTGTCTATGTCACCATAACTTCTACCACTCCTAATGTAAAAAGCCACACTTGGGCTGCATCCACTGCTTTGCTGATTCCCTACATAGAGAGGACCCTCACTGACAATCCCCTGCCACTGACACATTTCCCACAGCCTCCCCTCCATGGGAATATCAGGCAGCCTCTAATGATTTAGATCATATGGCACACTTTCCAACCTGCATAATAGAAGGCATGGAAAAGGCAGCCCTCAAGGCAGTAAATTATGACAAGATCAAAGAAATTCCCCCCAAATCAGATGAAAACCCTGTTGCCTTTATTAATAAATTAACTGAACCATTCCTCAAATATACCAATTTAGACCCAGATACTGAATCTGAACAACTATAATTACATACCACTTTATTACTCAGGCATACGCAGATATCAGAATAAAACTGCAGAAATTAGAGGAGGGACCTCAACCCCCTCAGAGAAACCTAATTAAAGCAACCTTCAAGGTCTTTAACAACAGAGAGGATGAAGCCAAATTAGAAAAACACAAAGGAGATGAAGCTAAATCCTCCCTCCCTGCACCTGTGCTCAGAGTCCATTCTCAAAAACCCCATCCCTCTTCTTCCTGGGGCCACCACCTGGACCCTGCTTTAAATGTGGGAAGCAAGGACACTGGGCACATGCTGGTTCTTCTGAGGGCTACAGAGACCCAGAGGTTCTATGGTCATGGCAGATGGAGTTCTGTGCCATGTCAGTTGGCCCTACTTTGGAGTTTATGTTTCTGTGTGATGGAGCTGGACTCAGACGTGATCTTTGTCCACAAGCCTCGCCTGTTACTTTTGCCGGATCTGTGGTTGGTGCTGGGGTTTAATGTATACCCAGGGGACCTGAATCTCTGGACTGACCATGTGATAGCCAGGCCCTGCTCCTCAACAAACTCAACTCCTACACTCTGGTTTATTGGACTTGCCCCACTCAGCTAAGATGGAGTTGAAGAAGGTCAATCACCACAACATGGAGCAAAGACTGCCTACAACTGAAAGCAGGAGAATTGCATCCAGCATCCATATGGAATCTAAGTCCCCTTTTGATATAGATGTGCAGTGGACAAAACCATTCCAAGGTCCACAGGATGGAGGAATAATGTATGGAATAGAGTGGACTTACTGATATTCTATTCATGAACTATTGTGATTAGAAATCGAGGAGAATGTGGCATTGGTGTGGAGAAAGTGGCCATGGTGGCTGCTGGGGGTATCGAGTGGGAGGAAACGATGTGATGTGGGGGCGTTTTTGGGAGTTGGAGTAGTCCTAGGTGGTGCTGCAGGGGCAGGTACTGGACATTGTATGTCCTCCCATGGCCCACTGGGTTGACTGTGGGAGAGCGTGGGCTATGATGTGGACCATTGGCCATGAGGTGCAGCGGTGGTTAGAGATGTATTCACCAAATGCAATGAATGTCTCATGATGATGGAGGAGGTTGTTGTTATGGGTGGAGGAGTGGGGTGATGGGGTTGGGGGGTATATGAGGACCTCATTTTCTTAAATGTAACATTAAAAAAATAAATAAAGACAAAAAAAAAAAAAAGACCCTCACAAGGACCTTGTCTGGTGTGCCAACATAAGGCCATTGGAAGTCAGATTGTCACAAAAACCCAGTTTCTGTGAAAATCCCTTCAACACGACTTACCAAACTAGAATTTAAATCACCTTCCCAGAGGCAGGACAAGATGGTGTCTGAGTGAGTGCACCTCATAATCTCTCCTGCAAAGAAGCAGCTGAGCGGGGTTGGAGACCTGTTGGACCGGGCTGTTTCATGCATTTGCAAGGCAGGAGGTGTCTGGACATTGATTTGGTGGGATGGTGACAAAGGAGATTCTTGCAAGAGGTCCTGAAAACGCCCCCACATCACATCTCATGCCTTCTATTATGCAGGTCCTTTTTCATTTATTTAGGTTTTTTTTCTCTTTTTCTTTTTCTTGCTTGTTTCCCCCCTTTCCTTAGCCCCATTTTTCTCTTCTCCTTTTTTTTCTTCTCTCTTTTTCTTTATAATTTTATTTTATTTTATTTATATAATAGGTGCTGCAGGGAGCACTTCACACTTGCTGTGTTTCCTCATCCTCCATTTCCTCTTTTCTCTGTGTATTGATTTTGGCTGCCTACACTATTCCCTTTCCCCCACATCTTTCTTTTTTTTTTTTAAGATTTATTTATTTATTTAATTTCCCCCCCTCCCCTGGCTGTCTGTTCTTGGTGTCTATTTGCTGCGTCTTGTTTCTTTGTCCGCTTCTGTTGTCGTCAGCGGCACAGGAAGTGTGGGTGGCGCCATTCCTGGGCAGGCTGCTCTTTCTTTTTCACACTGGGCGGCTTTCCTCACGGGTGCACTCCTTGTGCGTGGGGCTCCCCTACGCGGGGGACACCCCTGGGTGGCACGGCACTCCTTGCGCACATCAGCACTGCACATGGCCAGCTCCACACGGGTCAAGGAGGCCTGGGGTTTGAACCGTGGACCTCCCATGTGGTAGACGGATGCCCTAACCACTGGGCCAAAGTCCGTTTCCCCCCCACATCTTTCTATCCTCCATCATCTACTGTTTCTCTTACATTACACCTCCCTTTCTTTGGCCCCCAAATTGAATTTTTATTTCTAATACCTTTGTTCTGTTTTCTTTCTCTTATCCACTCTTGATATTATTATCTTTCTTTTCTCTTTCCCTCTCTCATGACAACACTGACCTTTTAATTCATACTATAGTCCTGCCCATATTCAGTTGACTGTCTCATTATAGGCACTCTACTTACTGCTATAACTCTACACAACTTACATGAGTCTAATATCCATTCTTCTAGATCTCACATTGTTGCTCTGTTAACATTTATTACCAATACTACTTTATACATTTTCTTTTCTTACTGATTTTGCTTTCCCTAGCCCTAATATTTTCCTTCAAAGTGAATTTAGCTAGCAACAAGAAAATAGAGTAAGAAGAACATAGTGACAAAGAGAAGACATAACACTTATGCACGAACAACAACTAATTAAACCAAAGCCTAGACAAAGAAGCTAAGAAATTGATTAAACCCATCAAGATAAAATGATGAACAGACAGCAACAAAAACTACAAACCAAACCAATAATCAGGAAAACATTGGCGAATACAATGAACAAAGTAAAAACCAGGAAGGGGAACAGAACATAGGATAAGTAATTAAAGATCTCAAAACATATATTAGAGACCAACTTAATGAAGTAAAGGAAGAGATTAACAATATGATGAAAACACTTGGAGAGGAAATTGCAGACATACACAAAAGATAACAGATATGATGCGGATGAACACCACAGCTCAAGAAATCAAAAATACAATCTCAGCAAATAGCAGCAGATTAGAAGATGCAAAAGAGAGAATTAGTGACATGGAAGACAGTATATCTGAAATCAAATGGATAGTAGAAATGATCGATAAAAAGATAGGAAAAATCCAACTGGGGCATAGGGACCTGAATGACAATGCAAAATGCACAAACATATGTATTATAGGCATCCCAGAAGGAGAAGAGAAGGGAAAGGGGGCAGTGGGATGTTGGAGGAAATAATGGCTGAAAATTTTGCAAATCTACTGAGAGAGATGGATGTACATGTCCAGGAAGCACAACACACTCCAAACACCATAAATCCCAACAGGCACACCCCAAGATGTATACTTGTCAAATTATCCAATGTGCAAGACAAAGAGAAAATTCTAAAAGCAGCAAGAGAAAAGAGAACCATCACATACAAGGGAGGCCTCATAAGATTAAGTGTTGATTTCTCATCTGAAACCATGGAGGCAAGAAGGCAGTGGTATGATATAGTTAAAGGACTAAAAGAAAAAAATTTCCAACCAAGAATACTCTACCCAGCTAAACTAGCATTCAAAAATGATGGAGAGTTCAAAATATTCACAGATGAACAAAAATCAAAAGAGTATTCCAATAAGAACCCTGCCCTTCAAGAAATATTAAATAGAGTTCTGCAGGAATAAAGGAAAAAACAGGAGAGGTAGAGTTAGAAGAGTGTAAAAGAACAACAAAAAAGAAAAAAAGAGAAGAAAAAAAGAAACAAAATATGACAAACACAAGTCCAAACAATGTGCCTAACATAAATAATTCCTTGAAAGTAAATCCTTGAAAGTAATAACACTGAATGTCAATGGACTAAAGTCACCTGTCAAAAGATTCAGAATGGAAGATTGGATAAGGAAATGTAACCAACCTATATGCTGTCTATAAGAAACACATCTTAGACCCAGAGATTCATGGAGGTTGAAAGTGAATGGCTGGAAAACAATCTTACAAGCAAACAATAACCAAAAAGAGGCAGGAGTAGCTATATTAATATCAGACAAAATAGACTTTAAATGCGAAACAATTGTGAGAGACAAAGATGGATACTACATATTAGGGAAAGGGAATCTTTCAAGAAGAATGAACAATCATAAATATTTATGCTCTGTGGGAAACAAAGGCATGCTGTTTCCATGGTAGCAAGTTCCTTTCTGACCACTGGGTCATGCTGTCCCTGGAGATGTACGTGCAGGTGGCTAATCTCTCTGTGAAGTACAACATTCCTGCAGTACCCAGACTTGATATCTCAAGTAACCTAGGCAACAAGATTTATGAGTATACTTGTTTCAATAACATAATAGAACATCTTAGGCTTTAGTGACTTTCTTATCCACTGTGCACTGTGTTATTTAGAATGAGGTAATGGGAATAGTTAGCTAGAATAGTTGCTGGTTCTCACAATTGCTTGGGGTATATAAAGAAGCCCCTGAAATTAATAAACTTGTCTGATGAGCTTGAGAAATCAATGCTCTCAAAACCCCTGATCCCAATCTCTCTTTGTCTTTCATTCCCGATACCCTTTGGGTCCGTCACTCCGACATTTGGTGCCCACCATGGGGCCTGAAGTAGTGACTGCAGCAGAGATTCTTCCACAACAGTATCGGGAATGTGGAACTGAAAACCTTCCAGAAAGGTTGAGGCATCCATCAAAAGGTGACTCGAGTCTGACCACACAGTGGTAAGAATTTTAATTAATCCTGTTTTCCACTAGCATCAGGGTATGGGTACTCAATCAGGACGGATGGAAGAATATTCACAGGTACTAAAATCTCTTTTAAATACTGTCAGAGTTTCAGTAAAAAAGGCTGATTTACTTGAGCTTTTTGCCTTAGTTCAGAAACATTGTTACTGGTTTCAGCCTCAGAGGCATAATGTTTTAAATTTGAAACAGTGGAAACGTGTAATGAAAGCTTTAGGAAGAGTATATCAAAGAGGGGAATCCATTCCTTTTTCTGTGTGGGCTTTGTGCCAGCAAATTGCTGCCATCTTAGATCCTTTACAGTCTGAAGGAGAGAAAGATGAAGTTACTATATTTTCTAAGCCCATAAGTAAGTTTGAAATGAAAGAAAGTAAATTGGAACAAGAACAGGAACTTGAGGCGAATGGGGAACCATCAGGTTTTTTCCCTCATCCTGATATTAACCCTTTCATCAATAAAAGCTCAGTGAAGTGTCCTAATGAAATATCTTCTGTGTATCCAGTACAACCCTCTGCACCTACTGAATTGCCTTCTGTTACTAAGCCTAAACTAGAAATGTTTTCAGATGTTTCCGATGCTTTGCCTTATGTTGAACAATTATTATCTGCTTTCCCTGTAACATTACATGCGGTACCACCAGATACAAATAATTTGCAAGGGGGTGTTGAGTTTCATCCTGAGCCAATACCTTTTAAACTATTGAAAGATTTAAAACGGGCAAAGATACTAAACAAAGTCCTTGTTAGTGAAATCAGGCTTGTAAGAAAGCTCTCTGTTAAAGTGTTCACTAAGATAAGGAAACTATTCTGGCAGCAACTCAGCAAACCCCCTGCTGTCTACATAACAATGTAGCTGTGGGCTAGTGGGGGTTAATAGTGTTAAGCCACTGAAAAAAGAGAAAAACCTGGCAACATTGGTGTTCTGTTTTATTTCCATGCTAATTCTGATTGGGCTTATTTAACCAAGATAATAAAATTAGTACAAAATTTTATCAGGGTTTAAAAAGGAATTTTCAGTTTTAAATCAATAGTTTACTCCTGAACTTCAAGTCTCAGTATAGTCTTACAGAATAATAATCCAAAAATGTGTGTTAACGGTCTGTCTAAACTGCTAAATTAGAGTTTAACTACATTTATGCTGCTCAAGTTATCTTAACTGATTGCTGATAACTAATAAAAATGTTTCCAAGTAAAAGCTTGCATGTTACAGGCAACATGGATTCCAGAAGAAATCTTAATAAGAACTTAAAAACAGCTATACCAAGAAAGTAAGAATTATGAGTTAATTGCAAACTGTATGTTTCTGTTAATGTGTTGTAATTGTTTTATGTCTGTCTGTTCATTCAATGTCAGTGTATATTTTGATACCTCCAGATGGTAATATAAATTAATAATTTTTTAAAAAGAGCTCTATTCAAATGGCCAAAAATTAAATAAGTGCTTATATTAATACTTAAGTTTAAATGTCAATAAGATCTCTACAATGATAAAAATTGTAAGTCTTGATTAACAAAATTACTGTAAGTCTTTTTATAAAAAGTTGTTCTTGCCTAGATTGAAATGAATAACATTTTTCTTCACAGGATAATATGAAGGATGTAAAACTTAAATGAATATTAAAGATTAAATGTTTGTGGAAACGCTGACTGACATTTAATAAGTTTTTTCTAAAAAGTGTTTTATCCTAAAGTAGGATGGCTAATTTTCATAAATTTTTGGAACTTAAATGCATGTGGCAAGTTGTAGAAAGTATTGTGGTAACTTTAAGTAAAGAAATGTGTTCTGTAAAAGTAAAATTTGTCTTAAAATAATATAAATATAGTCTATATGGTTATAAATAATTATAAGAAGTTTAATAAAGCATTGTTTAAATTAAAGTGTTTAAATGGCTAATTCCAAAAAGTCATTATTTAACAAACCTGAATTAATAATAATAATAATAATAAAAAGTAATTTTATAATGGGAAAATTCATCGGCAGCCAGCCTCCCCCGGCAACTTGCTTCTAGGGGACTCTTTCTAATATTGCATGCTACTAAGTCTTTAAAGTGAAGAAAAGTTTATTATTTTGACAAGCTTCTTTAGTGTTGATGGTATTATACGTTGTAAGAAGTTTGCCTGGTAACTTAGTATGTAAGATATATTGAATGTGTTTTTATTATTAAAGAAACAGGAAATAATTTTGTCCTAAGATAAAATAATTGGTTATTAAGAAAGAGTAAAATATGGACCAAAACCTAAATGAATACTAGAAATGTAGAAGGTTCGTAGAAAAGAAATTTTTATGATTAAAGTTAAATAAAATTTGATAGGTGTATCTATAAAATTTTAAAAGGTTTACAATCAAGTAGTATACTAATGCAAAGTTAAAATTTTGTTCTTTCTCAAAACCTCTCAAGTCATTAATCTGTTTTGGTAAAAGCTTTTATCCTGAATAATCTATATATAAAGAAAGTCTGTTTTATCAAAATAAATTCTTGTGCTTTAACCTCATCATTTCCTCGGTGTTCCAAGAGGGAAAAGTTTTATCTCTATTAAAAGAACATAACATTCAAACCTGCTTTCTCAAAACTAAATCCTGAAAATTAGCCTTTTATTCCAAACTTATTATAAGCGATTTGTTATTTTACCTTGAAAGAAAAATTCAATAGTTAAGTTCATTTAACATGTTATAAGTTGAATAGGTGTTTAAAAGTGTCATAAAATGAACAAGTTTTTTCTTTCCTTTAACCCTCTGTTAATTAAAGTTGTATGAGTAAAATGTTCCTATGATTGCTTAAGAGTATATAAAGTTACCAATATTTCAGCAAAATATTAAAGAGAAGTACAATATGGTTAATTATGGTTTTAATTATTATAAAAGAGTATGTGTCACAAAAACAACCTCTTATCATAGATTAAAGTAACAACACTGTAGTATGCAGCTATCCCATACACTGCTAGTTTATTGCAAGAAGTTAATGTCCAGCTGTGTTGCTATCACTTTGTTTTAAAACTTGCTAAAACTTTCTTTAGTGTCTTCTTAAACAACTCAAGCCAGCTGCATTCCTCTATCTGTAAAAAACCAACAGTAGACTTTTGCAGTGCTTTTCAGGGCTATGTGCATTGCCCAACCATCAATGTACAGAGCTTTCAGCAGTCATTAAGGTTTTACAAATGTTTCAAAAACTCTTGAATATTGTCTCTGATTCTGAATATGTGTGTTTAACTGTAGCTCATATTGAAACAGCTCATATTTTTATTACTAATGAATTATCTCAACTTTTTTCCAGCCTTCAAGCTCTCATTCAGCAAAGAAGTCAGCCCATATATATTACTCACAGCTGGTCATTCTTCCCTTCCTGGTCCTTTGGCTACACAAAATGCAAGAGCTGATTTACTAGTAGGATGTTTGCAGGATGCCAATAAATATCATACATTAACTCATATTAATATCAAGGGACTTAAACATAAATTTCCTCAATTAACAAAACATCAAGCTCAAGAAATTAGTTGTACCTGTCCCACCTGTGGACCCTTAACTACAGTGCCTTTTCAGGCTGAGACTAATCCCAGAAGCCTGGCTCCTAATCAACTGTGGCAGATGGATGTTACTCATATACCATCATTTGGTAAATTACGATATGTCCATGTTTGTATTGGCACTTATTCTCATTTTTTGTGGGCTACTGCTCAAAGTGGGGAACGGTTTCATCATGTTCACTCACACCTCTGGTCTGCTTTTGCTGTAATGGGATGCCCTCTGAAAATTAAAACTGATAATGGGCCTTCTTACATTAGTAAATCCTTTAAATCTTTCTGTTTAAAATATGGTGTTGAACATGTTACCGGCATTCCTTATAATCCTACAGGTCAAGCCATTGTTGAACGCAGCCATCTTACCCTGAAAATTATGCTTTTAAAACAAAAAGGGGGAGATGATGGTATTATAACACCAAAAGATCAATTAGCAAAAGCTTTATTTACTTTAAATTTTCTTAATGTTTATAATTCATTGACACCTGCAGAATGTCACTTTGGAAAATGTCAAGCATCTACAGTGGACACAGAAAATGAAGATCAACCAATATTCTGGAAAGATATTTTAAGCAATGAATGGAAAAAAGGCAGGATTAAAGTAAGGGGATGAGGCTATGCTCTTGTCATTTCAGAAAATGGAGAACAAATTTGGTTACCTGCAAAGAGGATTAAACCCCAGAATGAACAGATGGGGTCTCCTGCAACTTCTGATAATGGTGATCATAAGTAATGAGGAAGCTGCCGGTAATTACACTTACTGGGCCTATACACCTAACCCCCCATTACTTAAAGTGTTAACCTGGAAAGATCCATTCTTTCATATATATCTGAATAAGACCCATATATTCCCTGGACCAATTGATGATTGATTGCCAATTAAACCCTATGAGGAAGGACAAAGAATCGATAATCTTGTATTACCATTTGACTATCAACCCTTATGCACTGGTAACCATCCTTCCCGTATGTATGTTAAAAATCAGGACATAATTATCTTTAAAAATAATAATACTCAGTTTATTGTGACTTTGTTTCCCTCTTACAATTTTATATGACCAAAAATCCTACTTATGATTGTCTGCAAAAAGACAGTAGGGATAAAGAAGGATGGCAAGAGTGCCATATAGGAAGAGGATCTGTCATTTTTAATGATTCCTATGGAATAGTATGGGAAAGTGCCCCTATGGGGAGTCCCATTGAATATAATGACAGATTTATTTGGCAGGGTCTAAATAGTAAAGGACAACAAAAAATAATTTTTACTAAAAATAATAGTATTTGGGAACAGAAAGGGAAATGGATCCCTTCTCCATGGTGTAATGTTACATCTATACATAAACAAAAGAATTTGTGGAAAGTTTTTCTAGGAATAGCTCCTACTATAGAATGGATTGGGAATAATAGTAAGAATGGTCAATATCTGCATTTAAATCAAATTTATCATCTTCAGGCATGTGTAACAGATCCTTATGTGTTTGTGGTGGGAAAATTGACTATAACTGAGAATGCTCTATTTTATAAAAGTGGGGCCTTGCATACCTGTTTGTCTGAGAACATTTTACAGAATGGAGACTTCATCGCAATGGCTCAAAGGTGGCGGGGAGTGTGGATTCCAGTGCGACTGAACCGAATTTGGCAATCATCACCTGAGAGTCAACTGCTGTTCCATATGGCATGAGAACTCCTGAAGCACTCAAAGCGATTTGTGGGACTGCTAATAGCTGTCCTATTAGGACTGATTGGTGTCATTGAAGGGGCCACTACAGCTACTGTGGCCTTGCATAAGATGGTGCAGACTCAACAATACATGCATGAATGGCACAAGAATGCTAGTGACTTATGGCATAGTCAAGAACATATTGATGAAGAATTAAACAGTAGAGTTAGTGATTTAGAATCAGCAATTTTACATCTTGGAGATCAAGTATATAACTTAAACTTACTTAGGGGATTGAAATGTGATTGGAATAAAAGTAACTTTTGTATTACTCCACTTACATATAATAAGTCTATGTTTGATTGGGAAAAGATTAAAAATCATTTAATAGGTCATAAAGGTAATATGTCATTAGAAATAGAATAATTACAGAAACAGATATTAGAAATGTCTCATAATCAGATTTATGTAGCTGAAGATAAGGATATCTTTAATGATTTAATTTCTCATTTTAATAAGTTTAACCCAGTAGATTGATGGAAGTCTCAGCATTTTTTATCAGCATTAGGAATAGGACTTTGTGTATTAATCTTGTTGCTTATTGTGGTTGCTTGTCTGGGACGAGAAATATGCCAAAGGCTGCACCATGTTGACGCAATGGGACAAGATAATAATTTGGTACTTGCTAAAACCCTGATATAATTCCCCATGGTCAGAGCACTTGGCTGGTAGTCAAGGATGGGTAAGACTCTCAGAGGAGGGCAACCTAAGACAGGCACAGTCACCCTGATCAAAACAAAAAGGGGGAAATGTGGGAAACATAGGCATGCTGTTTCCATGGTAGCAAGTTCCTTTCTGACCACTGGGTCATGCTGTCCCTCGAGATGTACGTGCAGGTGGCTAATCTCTCTGTGAAACACAACATTTCCGTAGTACCCAGACTTGATATCTCAAGTAACCTAGGCAACAAGATTTATGAGTATACTTGTTTCAATAACATAATAGAACATCTTAGGCTTTAGTGACTTTCTTATCCACTGTGCACTGTGTTATTTAGAATGAGGTAATGGGAATAGTTAGCTAGAATAGTTGCTGGTTCTCACAATTGCTTGGGGTATATAAAGAAGCCCCTGAAATTAATAAACTTGTCTGATGAGCTTGAGAAATCAATGCTCTCAGAACCCCTGATCCCAATCTCTCTTTGTCTTTCATTCCTGATACCCTTCAGGTCCATCACTCTGACAATGCTCCTAACAAGGGCGTCTCCAAATACATGAGGTAAACAAAAGAAAAACCAAGTGAAAGAATAGATGCCTCTACAATTATAGTGGGAGACTTTAATACACAACTATCAACTTTGGACAGAACATCTCAAAAGAGAATGGATAGAGAAACAAAAACTTTGAACAGTATATTACAGAAGCTGGATCTGATAGACATACACAGGTCATTACACCCAAATACAGCAGGATATACATTTTTCTCATGTGCACATGGATTATTCTCCAAGATAGACCATGTGCTAGGCCACAAAGAAAGGCTCCATGAATTCAGAAAGATCGAAATCATACAAAATAATATCTCTTACTACAGTGGAGTGAAGCTGGAAATCTGCCAGGGCCAGAGGCCCAGATTTTACTCCAAGGTATGGAAATTAAACAGCACACTCTTAGAAAAACAGTGGGTCAAAGAGGAAATCTCAAAAGAGATTAATAATTACCTTGAAACTAATGAAAATGATAATACAACATACCAAAATTTATGGGATGCAGCAAAAGCAGTACTGGGAGGGAAATTTATAGCCATATTCATACATCAAAAAAGAAGAAAGAGCAAAAATTGAAGAACTAACTGCACATTTGGAGGAATAGTAAAAAAAACCACAAAGTAACCCCACAGGAAGAAGAAAGAAAGAACAAAGATAAGAGCAGAATTAAATGAAATAGAAAATAAGAAAGCACTTGAAAAGATAAACAAAATGAAGAGCAAGTTCTTTGAGAAGAACAATAAAATTGACAAACCCTTACTGAGACTAACAAAGAAAAAAAGAGAGAAGATGCAAATACACAAAATAAGAAATGAGAAAGGAAATATCACCACCGACCCCACAGAAATAAACATTATCATAAGAGGATACTTTGAAAAACTATATTCCAAAAAAAAATGACAATTCAGAGGAAATGGAAAAATTCCTAGAAACACATAAGCAGCCTCTATTGATGAAAGAAGAAATTGATGATCTCAAGAAACCAATCACAAGTAAAGAGATAGAAGCAGTCATTAAAAAACTCCCAACTAAGAAGAGCCCAGGGCCAGATGGCTTCAGGTGAATTCTACAAAACATTCCAGAAAGTACAAACACCAATCTTACTGAAGCTCTTCCAAAAAATTGAAACAGAAGGAACATTACCTAACTCATTCTATGATGCAAACATTTCCCTAGTACCAAAGCCAAACAAAGCCACTACAAGAAAGGAAAATTACAGACTAATTTCTCTAATGAATCTGATGCAAAAATCCTCAACAAAATACTTGCTAACTGTATTCAACAACACATTAAATGAATCATACACCAAGGCCAAGTGGGATTCATTCCAGATGTGCAAGGATGTTTCAACATAAGAAAATCAATCCATATAATACACCATATAAACAGATTGAAGGGGAAAAACCACATGATTCTATCTATAGATGCAGAAAAAGCATTTGACAAAACACAGCACGCTTTCTTGATAAAAACATTGCAAAAGATTGGAATACAAGGAAATTTTCTGAACCTATAAAGAGTATATATAAAAAAAAACCAGAGCCAACCTCATTTACAATGGTGAAATTCTAAAATCCTTCCCTTTAAGAGCAGGAAAAAGACAAGGATGCCCACTATCACCTCTTCTATTTAACATTGTCTTAGAAGTACTAGCTTGAACACTGAGGCAAGAACCAGATATAAAAGGCATTCAAATTGGAAAGGAAGAAGTTACAATTTCATTATTTGCAGATGACATGATCCTATACATAGAGAACATTGGGAAGTCTACAACAAAGCTTCTAGAAATCATAAGTGAGTTTAGTAATGTCGCAGGTTATAAGATCAATGTTCAAATTCAGTAGCATTTCTGTACACCAATAATGAGCAAGCTCAGTAGGAAATCAAGAAACAAATACCATTTACAATAGTGAATAAAAAAAATCAAAAACCTAGGAATAAACTTAACTAAACAGGTAAAGAACTTATACACAGAGAACTACACAACACTGTTCAAGGAAATCAAAGAAGACCTAAATAAATGGAAGAATATTCCCTCTTCATAGATAGGAAGACTAAATATTATTAAGATGTCTATCCTACCAAAACTGATCTACACACTCAAAGCAATCCCAATAAAAATCAACACAGCATTCTTTAAGGAACTAGAAAAACTAACTAGGAAATTTATTTGGAAAGGAAAGAGGCCCTGAATAGCCAAAGACATATTGAAAAAGAAAAATGAAATTGGAGGAATCACACTTCCTGACTTCAAAATGTACTACAAAGCTACAGTAGTGAAAACAGCATGGCATTGGCATAAGGAGACACACAGACCAATGGAAGCGAATTGAAAGTTCTGATATAGAACCTCATATATATATATAGCCATATAATATTCAATAAAGCCACCAAAACCTCTCACCTGGGAGAGAATGGCCTATTCAACAAATGGTGCCTGGAGAACTGGATATCCATATGTAGAAGAATGAAAGAGGATTACCATTTCACACCTTATACAAAGATCAACTCAAGATGGATCAAAGACCTAAATATAAGAGCCAAGACCATAAAGACCTTGGAAAGCAGTGTAGGAAAACATCTACAAGACCCTGTATTAGGAAATGGCTTCATTAATATCACACCAAAAGCACGAACACCAAAAGAACAAATAGATAAATGGGACTTCCTCAAAATTAAAGCCTTCTGCAACTCAAAGGAGTTTGTCAAGAAAGTAAAAAGGGAATCCACACAATGGGAGAAAATATTTGGCAACCATATATCTGATAAGAGACTTATAACTTCCATATATAAAGAACTCCTATATCTTGAAAATAAAAAGATAAACAACCCATTTAAAAAATGGGAAAAAGATTTAAACAGTCACTTCTCCAAGGAAGAAATAAAAATGGCTAAAAAGCCCATGAAAAAATGCTCCAAATCACTAGCTATCAGGGAAATGCAAATCAAAACTACAATGGGATACCACCTTACTCCCATAAGATTGGCAGATATGAAAAATCAGAAGAATACAAATGCTGGAGAGGATGTGAAGAAAGGGGAACACTCATTCACTGCTAGTGGGAATGCAGAAGGATCCAACCATTCTGGAGGACAGTTTGGCGGTTTCTCAAAAAACTAACCATAGATTTGCCATATGAACCAGCAATACCACTGCTGGGTATATACCCAGCAGAACTGAAAACAAGAACACAAACCGATATATGCACACCAATGTTCATAGCAGCATTGTTCACTATCACCAAAAGTTGGAATCGACCCAAATGCCCATCAACAGATAAGTGGATCAATAAAATGTGGTATATACATACAATGGAATAATACTCAGCTGTAAGAACAAATACACTACAAACACACGTGATAACATGGATGAATCTTGAGAACCTTATGTTGAGTGAAGCAACCCAGGCATTGAAGGACAAATACTACATGGCCTCAATGATATGAAATAAGCAAGCTGCCTCAGAGAGCTAGAGACTGAAAGATAGGCTTACAGGAAATTGGGGGGTAGAGGAAGGATGTGAGCCGACGTCTGCAGGGGTGGAATCTATGATGAGCTCACGGTAAGTATGAGCACAAAGAAGAGAAAAATGGGGGCAACGGGTTGCCTTTGGGTGGGGATTTGCGGGTTTGAGGGGGGCTGGGGATGGGCGGATGGGTAATATTGCCCAAAAATTGGGGGGAGGGAGGGGCAACATACGAACATAGGAGAGTGTCAGGTGTTGGTTGAGAGTAAAATGCTGAGAAAATTGTATCAAAATATAATTAGGAGGGTTACCTTTTAGGATGCTCAGAGGGGATGGTCTGATGCAGGATGGACTCCTGGGGAATGTCTGAATGCTCATTTTGCCAGAGTGGGTTGTACCATTAGGTAGAGACCCAAGTAGTTAGAGTGGGGGTGTACCCACAATCTGGGGAGGACTAATGCTATCAAATAGAGGGAATTGTATCTCTAGAGAGAATGGGTGGCTCCCAGGGCATTAGGGCATTTGAGCAAGTTAGGCACTGAACACTGTTGCAAGTGTCTCTGGACGTGGCTTCTCATGAAATGTAGGTTGGCTGTCACTGTGGGTCCCAAGGGAAGGGGAAAATGGATGTTGAATGGATGGAACCAAGGTAAATGTGGGGTAAGAGAGGAGTTTCACGAGAGTACACAAGGATGGATATAAAACATGTAATATTACACCAAAAACATATAGGGGACGACAGACTAATAATGTAAACCATAATGTAAAACATAGGAAATCTAAAAATTTAGAAAACTGTATATCCTAGAGTATGGACCACAATGTAAGCACAGATGTCACCTTGTTTGAAAGCTATTGTCTCAGAGTCTGTACATCAGTTAAATAAATATGATATGAATAAGTTATAAGAATATCGCTGTGGAAGGGAAAAGGTTTTATGGTGTATGTGTGGGAGTACTGTATATTGTATATATGAATTACTGTGATCTAGGACTCTTGTGAAGAGAAGCTCAATAATTAGGAAAAAAGAAAAGAAAAGGATAGGATGTAGAATTTTTCCAAATCAATACATATTCTATATCTAACCTTTAAACCCATCGCTATATTCCATTTTACTAGTAAGGGATTCTGACATTATGTTGGGCTTCACTTTTCAGGAAGTTTTGGATCACAGAGTGGTTCAACAATGGCAGTGGAGGAATACTGGTATAGTATGTTATTGACAGGTGATATATGGTTGACAGGGAGCTATACAGGGCATATGTTCAGGGTGCATGGTAATGTTTGGATATACTCATAGTGGCAGCAATTAAAAACTACAGCTGGGGTGGTGATGGGTTCCTGGCCAGGGGTGCTCTGTTGTGGTCCCTAGGGGAGCAGCAGCAGTCCCCCAGGTGCAACAGTAAGGACCAGGAAGGAATGAGGGTCCAACAGTGAGCCCCTGATACTAGTGACTATGCTTGTGAGCCTATATGCCTGAAATAAGAACAAGGCCTAGAGCAGCACTGTGCCTAGGAGTTTCCTCCTGACAGCCTTCATGTTACTCAAATGTGGCCAGTCTCAAAGCCAAACTCAGCATGTAAATGCAATGCTTTCCTCCCAGCGTGGGACATGACACCCGGAGATGAGCCTCCCTGGCACTGAGGGATCACTACCGAGTACCAAATGGTGATGCAACTAGAAAATGACCTTGAATTAAAGGTTCAATGCAGACCAACAGAATATCCCTGTCTACATATAATAACAGGAGTTAAAAATGCTGTTTGACCTAAATTAAGGGGAAAATGGAAAGGACAGATGAGTTTATATGGCTATGAGTCTCTAAAAAAGAGTCTGGAGGTTGTCAGAAGGATTGCCCTTTTGCACACCTGAGCAGAGTCTCGGAGACAGATAAAGTAGATACAACCCCAGGTATTGGTTCTTTTGAGGGCTAAAGAGACCCACAGGTTCTAGGGTCATGGCAGATGGGGTTCACTGCCATGTCAGATGGCCCTTCTTTGGAGCTGGTGTTTCTGCATGTTGGAGCTGGACACAGATGGGATCTCTTTTCACAAGGCTTTCATGCTACTTTACTGGAATTGTAGTTGGTGCTGGGGCTTAAGATATATCTAGGGGATTTGAATCTCTGGACTGACAATGTGATAGCCATGCCCTGAGCCTCAACAGACTTCAACTCCTGCACTCTGATTTATTGGACTTACCCCACTCAGTTAACATGGAGTTGAAGAATGTCAACCACCACACCATGGAGCCTAGAGTGCCTACAACTGAAAGCAGGAGGATTGCATCCAGTATCCATGTGGAATCTAAGCCTTCTCTTGACATAGAGGTGCAATGGACACAACCAATCCAATGTCCACAGAGAAAAGGTGGCATTGGTGTGGGAAAAGTGGCCATGGTGGCTGATGGGATTGGGGAATGGGAGGAAGAGATGAGATGTGGAGGCGTTTTTGGGAGTTGGAGTTGTCCTGGGTGGTGCTTCAGGGACAATTACCAGACATTGTAAATCCTCCCAGGGCCCACTGGATGGAACGTGGGAGAGTGTGGGCTATGATGTGGACCACTGACCATGGGGTGCAGCGATGCCCAGAGATGTACTTACCAAATGCAATGGATGTGTCATGATGATGGGAGTGAGTGTTGCTGGGGGGGTGGGGGGGGGGGGCGGGGAGTGGTGGGGTTGAATGGGACCTCATTTTTTTAATGTAATATTTTTACAAAATGAATAAAATTAAAAAAAAAAAAAACTCTCCAGACTCTAGGGAGATGCATGCTAGCACAAACCAGTCACCTGGGATCAGCCTAGAGCCTTCAGCCATCCCCTGTACTGTACTGTACTGTAGGTAAAAGGAGAATTTGGAAATATTGTTGCACAGCTGCTCTTAAGTCTTTCAAAATTCTAAATGGGAAGGGTTCATGAGTAAATTCAAAAACCCCATTTGGATTTTGACGATCAACTCCAGGAGTTATTCTTTCTCATACAGTGACCAGAAAGGCCATTTGAAGTGCCTCCAATTCACCCTCCCTTCTAGCCTGTAAAATGCCTTTTTGTAAAGCTGATGAATTTGGCTGAGCATTTCCAGGCATAGGAGGGGGAGGAGGTGTCTGTGGGGGGGAGGGATAGTAGTGACTTGCTAAAGTCAGTTAATGGCAGAACTGAAGGCAAAATAACTTTAGATTTATTATCAAAAAATTCAAAGGGAGGAGCTTCCTCACCTTATCTATTTTCCTTATTCTCTTCCTCATCTTCTGTTTGCAAAGGTTCCAAAACAGATTTAATCATTGTCCAAGTGGACCAAATAGTAACAGGGATTGGGACGCCTTGTACATGAATTTTTCTAACTCTTTTCCTACTCTTTCCCGGTCTAATTCTAAACTTTCTACTGCTGGGAACCATGAGCAATATTTTTCCATAATCCATAAATTTCTAAAATATGAGACTCACTGGCCTTGGATCCTTCTGCCTTAAGGAGTTGTTTGACAAGACAGGTATATGGGTGATATTTTGTTGAACTGTTTCTATTTCCCATTGTAACCCTGCTAGAATACCCAAGAGTGTCCTTATTCACCTACAACTTGGAAGGCCTTCTAAACCACTCATGGCTCTGCACTTTGACAACACCTTTAATTTAGCTTGAAGGTCTTCTTTCCTTCAGGCCCCATGTTGGGAACCAGTTGCTGAGACCAGCTCAGCAATAGCTCTGAACAAAGGGAAAGTGATGCAGAACTGAAGAAATAAAAGGGCAGAAAGAAAGACACAAGAGAGGAAACAAAGATGGAGCCAGGGGACTTCAGAGCTTCTGAAATTGAGAGCCTCAACCTTAGTATCCACATCATATTTATTTGGAAACTAATGAGCAGCTGTTTGCTATCAGAACTGCAACATTTGCAATAACAGAAAGCAACTGCAACATTTACAATAACAGGAAGCAACTGCAACATTTACAATACTAGGAAGCAACAAATTAGGTAAGCCATTTCCCCACAACATTAGACAGCTAGGGAAATTAAACATATTTCTGTAGTTGAGATGTTTTCAACTTAAATGTAATAAATATGCCCATTAAAGTCACATCAAACAGAAACATATTCTTAGATTTAAATAATTTGTTTTCTTTTATCAAATTTCCACCATTAGCCAATGATGTTTTTTCTGTTGTTAGACATATATACAGCAAGGGGCAGTGGAGCTGCCTTTAAGAATTGCACGTTGAGTTTGGAAAAAGAATGGCATAGAGGATTCAAGACAAAACCTAGTCATTTCTAAGCAGATGCTTTGAAATACTGGAATTTTGAAGGGTGTGTACTTAAAAATGTGTGTGTTTTTTAAAAGATGCTATTATTTATTTATTTCTCACTCTCATTTGTACTCACTTTCTGCTTTCTGTGTCTGTTCATCTTTTTATTTTTTAGGAGGCACCTGGAATGGAACGTGGGACCACCCACTTGTGAGGGAGGGGTCCAACCCCATGAGTTACATCTGCTCCCTGTTTTTTGGGGTCTCTTGTAGTGCTTCCTCATTGTGTTTTCTCATTGTGTCATCTTGTTGTATCAGCTTGCTATGCCAGCTCTTTGCATCAGCTCACTGTCTTGTTAGTCTTCTTTAGGAGACACTGGGAACTGAAGCTGGGACCACCCAAGTGGTGCCCAACTGCTTGAGCCACATCTGCTTCCTCTAAAGTCTTTTAATGAAAGAAGACTTCCTACAAAATGTAAGGATTTAGGAGAACTTTGAGGATGGGTATTTTTATTCACCTATGGATATCACTGTTCATAAGCCTAATAGAAGTGAACTCCAAGGCTTCTGATTCACATGTTTAGCTCACAGAGATGTTTTCAGTTGCCTGGTGTGCAAAGAGCCCTGGGTAGGTTTTACTCTGTCTTAGAATTCAGGGAGGAGGCAATTTTCCATTCCATTCTTGCCTCAGCCCCTGACCAAAAGTGAAAATTTGGACAAGTGCCTTATCCTCTCTGCAACTCAGTTTCATTTTTGTAATTTCTACTTCAGCAGGTCTGGGTCTTGGTCTGATAATTTGCATTTCTAACAAATTCCCAGGTTATGCTGTGGCTTCTGGCAGGTGGGTTTGGGGGACACTGCTCAGAGAGGCCCTTGTGTGCACAGAGCTTCATCAGGTAGACTGTGATCATGATGCTGATTGCTTTTAAAGCCTATTGTTTAGAAAGACTGCTCATAAAACTTCAGGAAAGAAAAGTCTTCCTTTTGTGCTCTTTTTACCATAGACCCCAAATTGAGACAATCCCATGAGGGGAAGGGGAAGGAACCATATTTAAGAGAATTTAGCAATCACCGGCTGTGGATGTTTCCATGGGCAAGCAAAGGGGGAGGCTGTGCTATCTCAGAAAGGTCACTAGAGTCCCTGCTGACCACATTACAAGTAACAACTGGAGCCCCAAGCCTTCCATTCCAGAGAGAAGGCAGCAGGTGGAAATGCACTTGCACTGCTTTTCTTCCTTCAGCTATCTTTTGGAGATTTAGGTATATTAAAGCCAATGCTGAGTGGAGATTATAATATTAAAAAACTCATGATGTAGGCCAAAAATCAAGCAAATCATAATGTATTCACACTTTAGTGATGAAGGATAAGAGTTCCAAGAAATGACTTTAACTTCATATGAGACAAAGAATGACCAAGCTTTCTTACATCAACTCATTCAATCACTCTCTAATCCCATGGGCTATGGGAACATGGGGGTGGAGCTCTTACCCCCATTTTACCAATGAGGAAAATCCTCCTAAGAGAAGTTCAGAGATGTGGTCCAAGTTAAACAGTAAGAAGCAGTCAGGGACAAACTTTTGTTTAAATTTGGGTTTTCTCTAGTGAACTGCTTTCCTAACAGATCATCAGTTCATCCACCTGGAGCCTGCCCTGAATATAAAAAGAAATGAAATTTTCCCAATAAGGCTTGTATTTGAAGTTTTGGTTTTAAAGATTAGATTACTCATGATTCCTAGTTTTCATCCTTTGGCAAATTATGATTTCTTGATGTTGTAAGGAGGACCTTTCCATGAGGTTACTTCAGTTAAGGTTTGTCACACCTCAATCAGAATAGGTCTTAATCCTACTACTGGAGTCCTTTACAAGATAATAAAATTCAGAGAAAAACATAGATGGAACAGAAGCTCAACATCAGAGGAACCTGGAAGAGAAGGGAAAGACAGCAAATGCTGCCATGTGTCTTCCAATGAAACTAAGAACCAAGGATTGCATGCAGCCAGCCCCAGAGCACCACAGTATTAGGGAAGAAAGCATCACCTTGATTTGGACTTTCTTTTAAATTCCTATTGTTTAAGTCGACCCATATCATAGTATTTGCTTGATCAGTCCAGGAAACAAAAACAAATGCTGTTGCTGACAGAGAATCTTTTGACCATTTGTGTCAGGTTGCTAAAAGCTACCAAGGTGATATATCAGAAATAGGGGGGCTTTTACAATGGGGATTTATTAGCTGAAAAGCTTACAATTATTAGGCTTCATCAGGGGTTGCTTTCTCCTTGAGCTGTCCCTGTGGGTGATCAGGCACAATTGCGGTGGCTGCTCATTTCTCCCCTCTCCTCTGGACATCATTGCTTCCAGCTTCTGGCTAAAGTGGTTTTCCTCAGCTTCTGGCTCCTGGGGCCTTCCCACACAGCTTCTGTGAATTTCCTCTCTGTTACTGCAGCTTTTCAGTCCTTTGCTTTATTAAAAAAAGGAACTCCCATGAAAGGACCAATACCTGCCCTGGGCCTTAACTGAAGTAATTTAACCAAAAGCCCCTACCTAAAATAGGTTAACACATAGGAAAGGATTATCCCTAAGAACAGGATTTTCCACAAAATCTTTAAATGACCACAGCATTAAAGTACTGTTTTCCCTGAAAATGTTCTCCAGAGATGCTGTAATTAAAGCTAGACCACTAGATACATGAAGCCTGCTTTCTTTCTTTCTGGGTTGCTGCCTTCTCAATTATCTGAATAAAAAGCTTTGTTCTGATCCAAGTTACCCAGGGATACCTCAATATTGGCTTCTGAAGAGCTTTTTGAAACAACTGCAATGTGAGTTTGTTAGGGACTGCATCATGTCCCCACAAAAGGCAGGTTCAGGTCCAAACCCCTGGTCCTGTGGGTGTGAACCCATTTGTCAATAGGACCTTTGAAGACGTTGTTAGCAAAGGTTCCCATACTGAAGGAGGGTGGGCCTTGACCCAGCAGGGCTGAAGTAGTTATAAGAAAGGAGATTGGAGAAAGGAAGAGAAGCCTCTGGGAACAGCCAGAAGCTGAAAGTCAAAAGAACTTCAAGAGAAAGAAGACTCTGCCATATGCATTGCATGTGATGTGACAGGCAAGGACCAAGGAGCATCAGCAGTTAGTCCCAGAACAACAATCTTCTGGGAGAAAGCATCATCTTGCTGATGCCTTGATTTTGGAGTTCTCCTAGCTTCAAAACCACAAGCTAATCCACTGTGTGGTATTTGTTTCAGCAGCTAGGAAACTAAAATGGATGTAAAAAAAATGGACAAACACAAAACAAAAGAAAACCAAACCTGAATTCTGGACTAAACCACAGGAGAAAGAAGAAAGGACTAAAAAAGATACAGGCACTAAAAAAACAAAATACATAATCTTTCAATGAATTAACCTAACAAAACAAAATGGCACCAAAACATCAGACATGTTTTACTGTGTTATCAGCTAATGGTTGCCTAGAAGGGAAAGTCAGGCAGAACTTTATGAAATAAAGGACAGAGAGAAAGACACAAGAGAGGAGGTAAAAATGGGACCAGGGGACTCACAGCTTCTGAAACTGAGAGCCTCAACCCTAGTTTCCACATTGTATTTATTTGAAACTAATGAGCAGCTGTTTACTATCGGAACTGCAACATTCACAATAACAGGAAGCAACTGCAACATTTACAATAGCAGGAAGCAACAAATAGGTAAGCCAGTTTCCCACAATGATGTTTGGTACGGAACTGGTCCTAGGTTGCAAGGACTAATTCTGGTAATGGACGGCAATGTGCTGCTGGCATGAGATAACAGAGTGAGGTAACAACAGCCACAGATCCCAACTGGGGCCCATGGACAGCCATGGATGAGACATGTGGTGAATAGAGTCAAACTTCATGTGGGGAGACAAAATCAGATATTGACTAGCAGATGTGGTTGGTGAGCTACCATATTTTCCAGAAAGTAACATGCACCAGAAGATAATATACACCCCCTAGTTTTATTGCCATAAGAATTTTATTTTGTTTCACCTTTATCATCTTTGTTAGTTCTTTGAATCATTTTCTCCCAGAAATCATGTTCCTTTCCCTTTCTCTTAGGATTAAGTACAGTGCAAGTGGCAAAACGATCTTGGTGCACATCAGACACCAAACAATAGGCCATTAGGCAACTCAAGTCTTAAAGGTTCCGTGGGACAGGACAGAGCATGCCCATGGGAAAGGAGGGGCTGATGAGGCAGCCAGAAAGTGTGTAGAACCTTCCTGAACATCCGGTCCTCTGGGCATGAAAGCATTTTTCGGCATACCATATTGCTCTGGGAAAGTGATCATGACATCTCCATGTTCACAAAATACCTGTTCAGTTCCCATTTTCCTTTCATATTGATTATTCCCTGGCATGTGCATGTGTAGCCCAAGGTCTGCAGAACAAGGCTCATTTCCTCTGTAACCTGCAGTGCACATGGACAAATGAAGAGGCATTTAGTCTAGATATTAACACAACCCTTTGGAGAAGACACTTGACTACCAAGATGAAAAGTCTGTTTACTCACTGGCTAATTCCATTTTGGAGAAATTAGAGGAAGAAGGAATATTGTGCAAGAAGAAAATCTTTTTGAGGACCACAGTGTCCTTAAATTCAGTGTTGTGAGAGAGAAAAACTGCAAACAACCTCAAATACAAGTAATCTCCAGACTTAGGTAGGCTTGTGGGCTATCATAAGCCATGTGTTGTGAAAGGGACAATGGAAAGATGCCATGCCCTCTCACCAAGAGAAGCTGAGTTAAGCCTAGGTCTGTGCTGTATTTAAAGTATGTGAATCTCAAATTTAAGGCAAGAGAAGAAAAAAAAACCTGAATGTGGTTTTATGAAAAAATAAATGATAAATATTAATAAGTTTGACTATAGGTGGGAGAAAGTACCCTGAGAAGAAACCTAGTCAACTCTTGCAAATGGACTCAGGAATCAATGACCTAAAGCCAGAAGAGCTAAAGGAGTTTCCATTCAGTTTATTATTTTTTAAAATTCTGTGTCATTTTTTAAAGGTTCATTTTATTTATTTCTCCCCCCCCCCCCCTAATTTTTTGCACTTGCTGTGTGCTGTGCCTTGAGGAGGCACTGGGAACTGAACCAAGGACCTTCAATGTGGAAGGGAGGCACCTAATTGCTTGAGCCACCTCCATTCCCTGCTTTGTTGTGACTCTCATTATATTTTTCCTGTGCCTCTTGTTGTGTCATCTTGTATCAGTTTGCCATGCCTGCCCATCACACCAGCTCACTTTTTCTTTAAGAAGAACTGGGAACTGAATCACAGACCTCCCCTGTGTTAGGCAGGAGCTCAGTCATCTGAGCCACATATGCTTCCCAGCATTCACTTTAGCATGGACATGGCTGGCTCTCTAAGTCGGGTGTACACTGTGGGTGCTACAGAGACAAGAGCCCCTCATTCACACACTGCCAATGTGACAAGTTTCTTGGTTTTCTGGCATTGCACCACAAGGAGACCCCTGCTGCTGGGTCAAAGGCTGGATGCATGGAATCCCCTGGAGGGAGGCACTGGCCTACATGGAGTCTTGTGCATGGAGCTTGCTTGCACCAGGCTATGTTTGGTGGAATTTGCCTGGATCTGGGGGCCCAGGATGGCCTGTGTCCTCCTGACAAAAACGTTTTCTTGAGCAGAGAATGGGAGGTGCATGTTGTCACTCTAACAGACCTCAGCTTCTGTGGCAAGGAAGACTCACCCAGGGGACATGGTCCTCCTCCATCTGGGACCCCTGGGGGTTATCTGGGTCTTGATGAGGGAGAGAATGAGCTGTTTTTCAGAGAACTCTGGAAGCCCTGCTTTGGAATCCTGTAAACAAGATGTGGAGAAGTGGGGTGTATTAGCCAAAAGGGTCCCGATGCAAAGTACTAGAACTCTGTTGGCTTTTATAAAGGGTATTTATTTGGGGTAGTAGCTTACAGTTACAAGGACCTAAAGGGTCCAACTCAAGGTACCATAAGAGGTATTTCTTCACCCAAAGTCTGTTGCCACATGTTGACACAAGATGGTGGGAAATGTCTGTGAGGGTTCAGCCATCTTCTTTCTCTTAAGGCTCTGTGGTCTCAGCTTCTTCCAATCTTAGCTTTAGGCTGGAAGGCTCATTTCTTTCCAGGTTCAGCTGCTCTGTTCTCTTCACAAGGTCAGCAGTAAACTCTCAGATGAATGGCTCATCTCTTTTCCTGTGGCCACCTTTTCCATGTCTATCTTGTCACATGTATCTTATTCTGTGTATGTACCTCTGTGTGTCTTCTTCTGTGTTGCCCTTGAATGAATGTCTATTTATATAGCCCCCAAAGGGGGTGGGGACTCAAACTGAGTTGCCCTAAACAAAGCAGAATCAAAGCTCTAGTCTTAACATAATTTAATCAAATGCATCTCAGCTGAATCTAATACAATCAAAGGGTATCACACTCCAAGGAATAAACCCATTTTGCTAATATAATCAATATCTCTTTTTGGAATTCATAAATAATATCAAATTGCTACAGGGGGTTTCCTCTACTTCATCAGTGAAGGCCTTATCTTACTCAGCCTCCTTGGAGATGTCAGCCACTCCCCTGTGCCTATGGACTGTGGCATGGGCTGGGTAGCTTGTAGACAGCACAGCAATGCTATCATGCAGGTGTGTGGGCATTGTCAGGTGATAGTGCAGGAGGGGACAGGCAGTGGTGGCAGCAGTGAGCCAGCCTCCTTGAACTTGGGAACTGAGGGTGACTCAGGACCAGCCTCACCATGGAGCAGAGGCTGGGATTATAAGAACCCAGGACAAAATCCAAGTACTCCCTGAAACAAGGGAAAAGACTGTGGAGTCAAGAGGTCGAGAACAGCCTGTCAACAGAGAGATGCCACCATCTTCCTGCAATGTGACCCAATGGCCAGCTGTGAACAGAGTGGGACAGAAAAGAGCATGGAAGGTGGAGTCTCCAGTGCCAGAACTCCTGTTCTGCCTGCTCCCAGGGTGAGGCCAGGCAGAGCTCAAGGACAAAGCATGGGAAGGGCTTTGGGCACCAGAGGAGAATGGAAAGAGTATGGAGATAGCCAAGAAGCTTGGCTTATGGATATTTTCTCATAATCGGCATCCTCAGGGGCAGTCAGAATCAGGTTCCTACAGGTATTTGACTTCTGACTTTGCACAGAGGGAAAACAGACCCCGTGGTGCCTTTGAAGTTAATTCTGCAGTTAAGTCACTTATAGATTGGCATTTTTTATGTATCCCTGGGTATTTGTGATACCAAACCATGAACAAGGCCAGCTGCCCGTGGCCAGTGTGAGGCAAGCAGGAGGCTGCCCATCTTGATGAAGGCTGAGGAAAGTACAGGGGGCTTTCTGTGCAGTTATTTAGGTTTCTGGGCAGAAAGCCTGGAATTCTCTTTAATCAAAATAAAAGAACCTGCTCCTCAGGCCCAGGAGAAGCTTTTAATGGTCTCAGCATCATTTTACATTTTTCCTGGAACATCACTCCTCTTTTTGCACATAAATGGAAATGAGAGGCTACTGGAACTGAGAGCAAGCTAAACCCACAGGAGAATAAAATCAACTCAGATGCAAGCCTTCCGGCCACTGAGAGAATCCACCACCCAGGCCTGCATGCACATTCCATTTTGGGCAGGCAGGATCCTGTCTTATTTCCTCCTGGGGATGAAGGTACATGGGGACAGTCCAGGTGGCCGATAAGCACTAAATCACATAGAGTTTTATGATGGCCTATCTCTTCCTGGAGAACCCCTCAGTCTTAAACTCATTTTAATTGCTGACCCATGGGAGAGCAAGTGCTCTCCCTGGCCAGCTCCTCTTAAATGGCTTCTGAGTCTTATCCTGAATGGTTGCAAACTGCTTGGAGATCTGTGCAGGATATTAAGCCAACCTCTTACTTGAGAATATTCTGGCGTGTTGTGGGACAGAGGCTGTCCTGCAGCTGGGATGGGCGTAGCATGTGCTCTTGACATGGACATCCCTCTCTCTCCAGCCCAGCAGAAGAGCCAGGGGTGGCCAGGATTGCTGGAGCAGCCCCAGACATAGGAGTGGTTAGCATGCTCAGGCAGAGATCCCTAGAGTCTGGTCACCAGGACCTGGTTAAATGAGGGGGTCCAGATGGAGAGAGGAAGGAAAGAGCTCTGGCCTTCAAGCACACTGACCAGAAGTAAAGGCGCAGCTGGCTCTGCTCTCATTTGCTATCGTCTACCTGGTGAGCTGAATCACAGGTCCCCTGCTTGTGAGCTACAGGCAGCCCAGTGGCCAGCACTCAAAACCTTTATAAGTCACCCAGACTGGAGCTAGCCCCTTGCTTTAGCATATGTCACAGCTATCAGCAGCTCAGTTGTACATAGACTTGCAACTGCCTCTCTATTGTCTTCAATAGAATATACACTGTCTGAAGACAGAGACAAGTTTGATTTGCTTGCTTCTCTAAGCTCAGTGGCTACCTTGCTGCTGCACAGGAAGTGGTTGTAGAGTTAATTAAAGTACACATTTGGGGAATATTTGCTGTTGTGGTCATCACCTCCTTTGTCTTCTTTCCTGTTCCCCCTTGACTCTGTCATTATTCCATTGCAGATTGCCCACCATCGTATCTCAGCAGTGGGAAACAGTTTCAGCATTGTTCTAATAGATTTATTTTTTGTGTGATCATTCAAATGAATTAGGAAACACTGTTTTCCTACAGTATTATTATTATTATTGTGCTTGCTTTGGCAGCACATATACTAAAATTGGAATGATACAGAGAAGATTAGCATGGCCCCTGCACAAAGATGACACACAAATTCATGAAATGTTCCATATTTTTTGTATGTGGTTGAAACTATAATGTTGAGAAAACTCTTTAGAAAATATAATAAGGATGGTTATCTGTTTAAGCTGTTTAAGGGGGGACATCTGACACAGGACAGGCTTCTAGGGAGTGTGTGAGTGCTCATTTTGTCATAGTGGGTTATATCATTGGATGGAGGTCCATACAATTAGTATAAAGGTATACCCACATCCTGTGGAGGACTGATGTTCTCAAACAGAGGGAATTGTATCTCTCAAGAGAATTGGTGGTTCCCAGTAGCTGAGGGCAGTCGAGGATGTCAAGCCCTCAGCATTGTTGCAAGTATCTGTGAATATGGCCCTTCAATTAATGAAGACTCTTTGTCACTGTGGGCCCTGAGGGGAGGGGGTGAGAGATACTGAATAGATGTAATCAGTGTAACTGCGGGACCATGGAAGTGTTCCACAAGATCATGCAATGGTGGATATAGGACATATTACATTACACCCAAAATGTATAAAAGTCTATAGGCTAAAATGTAAACCATAATGTAAAACATAAGATAACTAAAAATTTATTAAATTGTATAGTCTAAAATATAAACCATAATGTAAACCCAAATGGAACCTTGTTTGAAAGTTATGTTTCACTATCTGAACATCAGCTTCAGCAAATATAATATGAACATGTAAAAAGATCATTGCTGGGGAAGGGACAGTGTTTGATGTTGGATATGTGGGAGTAACCTATATTGTATATGTGAATTATTGTGATCTAAAACTTTTGTGAAGACAAACTTAATAATTAGAAAAAAAGAAAGGAAAGAATGTAGACACTGAGGAAGAAATGAAAGAAATTTCCTTACTGTACATATAGAGCAAAACCTATTGCAGTAGTGAAATCCAAAATCTCAACAAAAAAAAAGCTTTTTCATTTTTTCATTTGTTGATACCCAATTTATTTTTTCTTTATTCAATTTTTCTAAATTAGTATGTATTCTATATCGAACCTTTAAACCCATTCCATTTTACTATTAATGGAACTTGCCAATATATTAGGCTTCATTTTTGAAGGTATTTTGGACCATAGAGATGTTAAGCTATAGCAGGGGAGGAACACTGGTGTGAGGTGTTATTGATGGGGAGAACATAGTTGGGAGCTCTCCAGGACATGTATACAGGGTACAGAAAAATGTTTGGATATTTTCATAGTAGTTACATTTAAAAATAACACCTGAGGTAGTGCTTAGTTCCTAGCCTGGGGAGGTTTATCACAATCTCCAAAAGAACAGCAACAATCCCCAAAGTTCAGTGGCAAAGACCAATAAAGAAGGATGGTCCTCTGATGAGCCCCTTGATACAGATGACTATGCTTATGAGCCTGTGTACCTGAAATATGAACTAGGCCTAGAGCTGCAGGGTGCCTAAAATTTACCTCCTGAGAGCCTCCATTTTGCTCAAATGTGGCCACCCTCTAAGCCAAACTCAGCATGGAAATGCATTACCTTACCCACCAGGATGGAGCATGACTCCTGGGGATGAGCCTCCCTGGCACCAAGGGATTACTACCAAGCACCAGCTGATGATGTAACTAGGATAAGACCTTGAAGAAAAGGGTCAATTCAGACCAGCAGAATATCTCCACCTATATGTAATATCAGGTGTTAAAAACTGCTTTCTGACCTTGAATAAAAGGGGGAAATGGAAAGGACAAATGAATTTATATGGCTATGAGTCTCCAAAAAAGAGGCAGGAGGTCTTCAGTGGGGTCACACTTATGCATGTCTCAGCAAGTTCCCATAGTCAGTCAAAGTAGATACAACCCCAGGTACTGGCTCTCCTGAGTACTATAGAGACCCACAGATTCTATGGTCTTGGCAGATGACTCTGGAGTTCAGTGCCATGTCATTTGGCCCTACTTTGGAGTTTTTGTTTCTGAGTGCGATGGAGCTGGACTCAGATGTGACCTTTCTACACATGCCTCTTCTGTTAGTTTTACTGGACCTGTGGTTGGTGCTGGGGTTGGTGTATACTCAGAAGACCTGAATATCTGACTGTCCATGTGACAGCCATGCCCTGAACCTCAGGAGACTTGCCAGTCCTACCCTCTGGCTTATCGGACTTACCCCAGACAGCTAACAGGGAAGGGAAGGCCAACCACCATACATGGGAGCCAAGAGAGCCTACAACTGCAAACAGGAAAATTGCATTTATCATCCACATGGAATCTAAGTCCCCTCTTGATTTAGAGGTGGAGTGGACATAACCATTCCAGGGTGCCCAGGATGGAGGAATAGAGTGCAGATTAGAGTGGATTTACTGATATTCTACTACCAATTATTGTGATTAGTAATGGAAGAAATTGTAGAATTGATGTGAATAAAGTGGCTATGGTAGCTGCTGAGGGTAAGGAGAGGGAAGAAGAGATATAATGTGGGGTCATTTTCAGGACTTGGAGTTGTCCTGGGTGGTACTGCAGGGATAGATGCTAGACAATGTATGTCCTGCCATGGCCCACTGGGTGGACTGGGGGAAGTGTAAACTACAATGTAAACCATTATCCATGTGGTGCAGCAGTGCTCAAAAATGTTTTCACCAAATGCAATGAATGTCCCATGATGATGAAAGAGGGTGGTGATGTGGGAGGAGTGGGGTGAGGAGGGTGGGGGGTAAATGGGAGCCTCATCTTTTTTGAATGTAACATAAAAAATGAAGAGAAAAAATGTATTATTATCATTGTAGCTTTTTAAACCACGGTTATGATTGATTTAATGATTAAAGGAATATTGACATTAAATAGCGTTATTTTTCTCCAATCACTGCTTTTAACTTGTCAGATTTTCATTTTCACTCCCTTGCATGGATTCAAGCAATTTCCAGTCATTCCTGCTAGGCCCATTCAGAACTGCCATCTCATATCTGTCACCGCTCCCAGCCTGTTCCTTCACTCCTCCTCACAATTCATACCCCGGAAGAGAAAGGTGGGGGTCATTTGTGGTGTTGGGGGAACACTTGAACATCTCATTGCAAGGTACTGGGGCCAGAGAGAAGGAAGACGCTTCGTCCTCACTTCCTGTTCAAGGCTGCCATCTACCATATCAGCGGCTATTCTGACATTTGGTTTCAGCATTGCAATAGTTTTTTTATCATTGCATTTTTTTTGGTTAAAGTTACTCCAGAAACTATTTAAGATTTTACCAATAACAAAGATTTGACTAAATAACCAGGTTTAATTTCTTTCCTTTGTTTAAATATTACCATCATTAGAATACTTATTTATGATTCCAATAGAACAGTTGCAGCTGACGATGTCAGAGCAGATGGAATTACCTGTATTTTATCCAGGACTTCAGTGCTGTACATTCTACTGGCCATGTTTACAATGTTGCCCCAGGTATCATATTTCAGTTTCTGAGCCCCAATTACATGAGATATTACAGGTCCATGGTTAATACCTGTAACATATCAGAATTAAGTTAACTAAATTCAAACTATGGCAAATATTTTAAAAGAAAAATTTAAGAGACTACTTGAATCATCATTCTTATACAAGCATCAGTCAAACTCATGGAGCTCAAAGGCAAAGGAAAATAATCCCTATAATTTTGTCACCTCAGAAGTGTTAAAATGGTTTGTTCACTTTTTTCCTTCTAGCCACAATTCATGTTTATATGCCCATTTATCATTATCCCAGACTTATATATAAAATTAATATGCTTAAAAATACTAAACATCACATCTTTATTTTTCCATGTAGCTACAAAATTTTAGGCAAGAGATAAATGGTATATTGTTTTCTGGTGGCTCAGAGTCAATATTTATTTTAAAGGTCAATGTGAACACCAAGTGTGCTTACAATGCTTTACTTGGCTCTACTGTCTCTGTTGGATTTATAGGCTCACTACACCATTTTACTAAAGTAACACCTCCCCTGCTTCCACCACCCATTCCAGCACATCCTCCCAGGGCCTTCTTTACATGTGAAAACTCTTCCTTCTCAGCCTTCCAGGGTGGCACTACCATCAGCACATCTATTTGTCAGATGAGGAAACAGAAGGATATGGTGGTCACAGGTGGTCGGTGGCAGAGCCGCATGTGGACCAGACCCTCCATGACCCCTGCTCAGAGTGACAAGCTTCTTGGGCATGTGGCTTGCTCCACCATGTGGATTATCTTCAATGCTATCCCATGGGCCAGTTCATTGACTTCAGGGTGTACAGATGGTGGTTTCAATTCCCTCTGCTAAACCACTTTCTGAAGGACAAACCTGGTTAATACTGCTGCTGGTATGGCATTTTACCCATTTCAACATTTAAAAAGGTGAAATGTATAAAATACTTTGATGGAATATGCATTTTGGGAAATTTTTCACACAGGAAAATGACTGGTACTTATAAATACACACCTAGGAAAAGAAAATGGTAGACCCGAGGGAGGTCCCTAAGAAACTCCTACTTGGTGCGGTGGTGGAGAATCTGGAGGAGAAAGCAAGTAAACTTCACCCTCAGGGGGGAATAGTGATGCCTAGTGATCTCCAGAGAAGCTCTGGAATACTGGTGTGTCCTGTGTTCCTGTGAGGAAGGAAAAACACCCCTGGGAATATAAGTCTCCTCAGAAATGAATTCTCTGAGGAGAATTCAAAAGGTCACTAAAGAGAGCTGTGAAGGCCACATGCTGCAGATCTGCCAACCATTTTCATGGGTTCACAGGTGGGGCCATGGCAGCATCTGTTACTTCACTGGATAAGCCCATACCCATGGGTGCCACCAACAAGGAAAGTGACCATGACTGCTCTGAACCACTATCTTGGTTCCATGGTATTCCAGGTATTCCTGAGCTTGGGTGCATTTGGACACTTTGTAGGATGTGGAGACAGCACCTGGCATCAGGAAAAAATCCTTTCAGGGTCAGATGCTGGACATTATATGTCCTGCCATAACCCACTGAATGTACCAGGGGAGACTGTGAACTACAGGGAGAAACTATTATCTGTGTGGTGCCACAGTGCTCCAAAATGTGTTCACCAAATGTGATGAGTGTGCCACAATGATGGAGGAGGTTGTTGGTGTGGGACGAGTGGGGTGTGGGGTGGGGGAATACAGGAAGCTCTTATATATATATATATATATACATATATATATATATATATATATGTATATATATATATATATATTTACAATGAATCATGCTTTATTTTTAGTCACATGGCATTCTCCATTCATGTTAACTAAAGACTATTTCACCCACAGCTCTGTTTGGCTGCCAGTCTCTTGTCTCTCTCTTCTGCAATGGTGAGGTGGATTCCTTTTCCTCAGGGAAGAGAAATCCATGGTTTGTTGCCTTTGCCAATAATGAAAATGTTGGAGAGCCAGGTGGCAAAGCTGTTGCCACTGGCATCTTTCACATGAACCACATCAAAGAGCCAGGATGTCTCTCTCTGTTGGTGATCACACCAATTCTTCCATGGTTATCACCTCCAGTCACAATACACAGGTTACCCATATCAAACTTTATGAAATCAGTAATCTTGACTGTCTCCAAATCAATTTGAATGGTGTCGTTCACCTTAATGAGAGGATCAGGATAGTGGATGGTGCAAGCATCAAAGGTCACCAGATGAGGGATTCCTTTTGTGCCTACAAAGATCTTCGTCAAATTGCACAACTTGAACTTGGCCTCCTCTGGTGTAATACGATGAACAGCAAAGTGACCCTTGGTATCATAGATCAGATGGAAATTCTCTCCGGTCTTGTCAATGCTGATGACATTCATAAAACCAGCAGGATAAGTTATATCAGTTCGGACCTTGCCATCAGTCTTTATGAACTGCTGCATACAAATCTTCTTTACTTCATCTCCTGTGAGGGCATATTTAAGCCTGTTCCTTAAGAAAATGATGAATGGGAGACATTCTCTCAGCTTGTGCAGACCAGTGGATGGACGAGGAGCAAACACACCAGTCAGTTTGTCCAGCATCCAGTGCTTTGGAACTGCTACATGCTTCAAATGCTTCTTGGGACCACAAGCCATGGCTGTCGTAAGCACAGAAAGAGCTCTTATATTTTTTAAAGTAACATTTTTTGTGATGTATATATCTTCAAAAAATACAATGTACAAAAATGATGAGGTGGGGAATTGGGGAATGGAGTATATAGGAACCTCTTATGTTTTTTACATTTTATATAATGTTTTTAAATGTAATATTCTTTGTGATCTATTAACTTCAATTTAAAAAGTGTAAAAAACAAACATGTTCAATGTCTAATAATGATGGAATGCAAATTAAAAGTATAATGTAGTACAACAGTGTAAGTATTAGAATGGGCAGTTAAAAAGATGGTCCATTTCAAATGTTGTCAAGATTGTGGGAGAAATAGATCTCTAATTCATTGCTGGTGGGAAATGAAAATGCTAATCCACTTCAGGAAATAGTTTGTTGTTTAATAAAATTAAATAAATACCTATCACAAGAAAAAAAGCCTGATGAACTTCTGTAATCAGGGAGAGGCCCATGGTCTTTCCCTACCCCCATTTCTAGGATCCCTAGAATGTGTGACCCACAGTTGTCATGTGATCTGGGAGAGGGATCCAGAGAGGGAGGGAAGGTGGGCCAGAGAAATGGACATAGAAATGCTGAGATTAATTATCACTCCTGCCTCATTCTCTCCTGGGTCGAGGACTGCACCTTACTGCAGAAGTCAAACTGAATTGATTTGTGAGAAAATGGCTTGAATTTAAGCTTGGGAACCTGACTTGAAATTAGAATATTTCCATAATGCAGATAAGAAGTGTGGGCTTAGGAAGACCAGGACTTGACTAGATAGAACACTGTCTTGTCAGCATGAAAACTTTTCGCATGAGGAGGCATTTGAACTTTGTATGGCCTGTTCCCTATTACTTTAAATGTTGCAGTTCTAAAAACAAACACTTTTGAAAGTAAACATAGATAGCTGCTGCTTTGTAATTTCTAATAAATATGATGTGGAAAGTAAGGTCAAGGCTCTCAGTTCCAGAAGCTGTGAGTCCCCTGGTCCCATCTTTATTTCTTCTCTTGTGTCTTTCTGTTCTTTTATTTCTTAAGTTCTGTGTTATCTTCCCTTTGAGCCAATCTAGTGCTGAGCTGGTCTCAGCAACTGGTGCCTGAACAGGGACTCAAAGGGAAGAAGGATCACTTCAAGCAAAACTAAAGTTGGTGTAATGGCACAGAGCCCTGACTCATTTAGAAGGCCTTTGAAGTCCTCAGTAAATAAGGACACTCTCAAGTATTTTTGCAGGGTTATAATGGGAAATGGAAGCAGTTCAACAAAATATCTCCTGTATGTCTCTTGAAGCAACTCCTCAAGGCCAGAGGGTCCAAGGCCATTGAAACTCATACTTAAAATTCCTACAGATTATAGAAAAATATTGCTCATGGTTCCCAGCAATAGGAAGTGTAGAATTAGAAGACTGGGAAAGAGTGGAAAAAGAGTTTTTAAAAAATACACATACAAGGTGTTCTGCTCCCTGTTACTATTTGACCCACTTGGACTATAATCAAATCTGTCTTGGAACCCTTGCAAACAGAAGATGAGGAGGAGGAGAATAAGGAGAGAGAATGTGAGGAAGTTCCTCCCACTCAATCTTTTGGTGATACTAAATCTAAAGTTTTTTTGCCTTCAGCTCCTTCATTAATTGACTTTAGAAAGTCACTTTCCCCTCCACCAACAACCCCTCCATATGTCAAAATTTTGTAGCTAAAACCTTAGATCCAGTCAGGTTGGCTTTTCCTTCCTGTTATGTTATGCATTACATGGATGATATATTGTGTGTTGCTCCCTCTTCCCAGACTCTTGTTTTAGCATATCAGGCCTTAGAAAAGAGCTTAACTGCAGCAGGATTAAAATTTGTCCCTGAGAAAATTCAAGAGGTTACTCCCATTTCTTATCTTGGGACTATTGTTGATAAAATTACAACTAAGCCTCAGAAGGTTCATATTCATAAGGATTCTATTAAAACTTTGAATGGTTCACAAAATTATTAGGAGATATAAACTGACTGAGGCCTAAAGCAGGCATTTCCACACAAGAGTTGTCTAATTATTTTTTCCCTATTATGAGAAGGTCCTCAATTAAACAGACCCTGGGTTTTGACAAAAAAGCAGAATGAGGATTAAAACTTGTAGGAAAAAAATCAAAGTGTGCAAGTTGAATGCATTAATCCAGAACAGTCACTGCAATTGCTTCTTTTGCTTTCTTACAATCTTCCATGGGAGTACTTAAGCAACAAGATCATATTGTAGAATGGAGAAAAGGAGGGGGGGCAAGATGGTGGTTGAGTGAGTGCACCTGATAATCTCTCCTGCAAAGAAGCGGCTGGGCAGCATTGGAAATTCTTTGGGACCAGGCTGTTTCAGGATTTTGCAGGGCAGGAGGTGTCTGGACATTGATTTGGTGGGAAGGTAACAGAGAAAATTCATGTATAAGATAAAATTGTGGCTCTCTTACATGGAGGTGGGGGCTGCACATGGGACACTCCCTCCTGGGGTGGGCAGAGCCATGGCACCAGCACCACAGTGGTGATTCCTGGAGGCTCTGCAGTACTGGGGAATTCATAAGCCCTGAGTGGGCTATTGGGGGGCTAACAGGGCAGGAGGCCTTCACAGACTGATATGGGGAGACAGATGGGAGTTTTATTGCGAGGCGGGGAATTTTTGATTGTGGACACAAATAATAGTGCTTCCGGCTAGAGCCCTGCCCCCAAGGCCGGCTGCTGATCTGCAGTGGCCTTAAATCCCTCACAATAAAGAGACGTCACCAAGAGGCTGTTTCAGGGGCTGGCAGGGTGGGAGACATCTGGAAGCAGATTAGGGGAATATTTTGTGAAGCATGGGAATTTCAGTTTTGGACACTGATATCAGCACTTCCGGTTGGAGCCCCGCCCCCTGGGCCTGGTTACAGATCTGCAGTGTCATTAAATTGGCTGCAGTGTAGAGGCAACCCCAGGTGGCTGTTTTGGGGGCTTACAGGGTGGGAGATATCCTGAAGTCGAATTGGTGATACAGCCACAGAAAAGACCCTAGTGAGAGGGTGAATTGTGGGTGTCTGACACATAGGTCAGAATTTGCGGATGTGACCTTACCCATAGGGCTGGCACCCAGCTGCGGGAATCCCTGAAGGCTGTGTTGCACTGCGGTGCTCCCAGGTTCCCTGTTAACCAGATTTGAGGTTCCCAGGTCTGTGTCCTCTAAACCCAGGTGACCCACACCCCAGAGACTCACACCTCTTCAGTCTGCAATATCAAAGACTTTCCATCCCTGAATCCACCATGCCCTGAGGTCCTCTGAGGTCCTTGAATGTCCTAACCCTCAATGTTTTTATTTTTTCTTTTTTGTTTTTTTGTCTTGTTTTGTTGTTTTTATTTTTTATTTATTTTATTTATTTTTTATTGTACTGATTGCTAACATTGCATTATCGCCTAGTCTTTTCTCCCATTGTATCCCCCAAGATATATATATATATATATATATATATATAATATATATATATATATATATTTAATTATTTAGGGGGGTTTTTTGTTGTTGCTGTTGTGGTTGTACTATATCTTTTATTCTTTTCCATACTTGCTCCCCTCCATTTACCCACCCCCCTTTTTCTTTCTTTCTTCTCTTTCTTTTTCCCTCTAGTCCCTCATTTCTTTCTTATTTTATTTTATCTTAATTATACAATAGGTGCTGCAGGGAACACCTCACATTTGCTGGGTGTCCTCATCCTCCATTGCCTCATTTCTGTGTGAATTGATTTTGGCTACCTACACTATCCCCTTTCCCCTACATCTTGATATCCTCCATCATCTACTGTCTCTCCTATATTCCACCTCTCTTTCTTTGATCCCCAAAGTGTCCAATCCTTAATTTCTAATACCTTTGTTTTGTTTTCTTTTATCCACTCTTGAAATTATTGCCTTTCTTTTCTCTTTCCCTCTCTCACAAAAACACTAGCTTTTTAATTCATACCATATTCCTCCCATATTCAGTCGACTACCTCATTATAGGTACTCTACTTACTGCTATAACTCTACACAACCTACATGAATCTAATATCCATCCTCCCAGATCTCATATTGTTGCTCTGTTAACATTTATTACCAATACTACTTTACACATTTTCCTTGCTTACACAATTGCCTTTCCCTGGCGCTAATACTTTCCTTTAAAGTGAACTCAGCCAGCAATAAGAAATTAGAATAAGAAGAACAAAGTGACAAAGAGAAGATATAACACCTATGCAAAAACAACAGCTAATTAATCCCCAAGACTAGACAAAGAAACTAAGGAACTGATTAAACCTGTCAAGATAAAATGATGACCAGACAGCAACAAAAATCTACAAACCAAACCAGTAATCAGGAAAACATGGCTGAATCCAATGAACAAAAAAAAAAAGAGGAAGGGGAGCAGAACTTCACACGAGTAATTAAAGATCTCAGAACATATATCACAGACACATTTAATGAAGTAAAGGAAGAGGTTAACAATATGAAGACAACAGTTGGAGGAGAAATTACAGACATACACAAAAAGATAACAGATATGATGGGAATGAACACCACAGTTCAAGAAATCAAAAATACACTCACAGCAAATAACAGCAGATTAGAAGAGGCAGAGCAGAGAATTAGCGATGTGGAAGACAATACATTGGAAATCAAACAGATAGTAGAATTGATTAAAAAAAAAGATAGAAAAAATCCAGCTAGGACATACGGAACTG